>NC_068357.1:75480592-75518092 GCF_020536995.1 Dreissena polymorpha | reverse complement strand
ATCATTGTTCTTTATCTACACAAATAGAAAAAAATCTCAATTTGTGTCGATACGCATCTATAAAACAAATCAGACTACCACCTTCGTGGTTCAATTCATTAACATCTAAACTTGAACTTATTGTTTATATACCAATAAACAACGTCACATTACTATTATTTTCTAAAAAAACTTGAAATTGAAGTTTAATTTTATGTCTGGTCACATTTCTTTATGCTATTATATCTCTATTTCGAACATGGCTAACCAGGAAATGTTTCATAACACAGGTTTCGAAGATTCGTGACATCGCTTGTATACACCTCATCCTTACTTTGTCTTCCGCCATTCAACCGATGGTCAGTAAAAAAGGTCTACCTCGAGTTGATATCTTTACCTTGGAGACAGTTTTCATAGCCTGGCATGAGGAAGTTACGGCTACAGCCAGCTGCAGTAGTCGCTTCTAAACCATTGAGTTCCTAAGAAATGGAACGGTATACGAATCATAATCATTCTTTTTTTCCGGATTTTTTTTAACGCTTTTATATATTGAGCTGATTTTTGGTATGTGAGTCTATCAACATGACCATAAGATGAAGTTTTAGTTTCGTTCCGGTCCAATTTTTTTTGCGAAGTTATGGGCCTTGGACTTATTTTTCCCCGTTTTTTGGATTTTTTTATGGACGATTTCAGATATTCAGCTGATTATTTTGTTTGTGAGTCTACCTATATAACTTACAGATAAAACATAAGTTTCGTTCCGGTCAATTGATTTTTGGCGAAGTTATAGGCATTTGCAAAGACCTATAGAATATCTATAGGTCTTTGGCATTTGACTTCACAATTTTTCCCCACAATAATCGCTTTCCGGAGGTTTTGGTACGACACGCTTTCAGATATTGAGCTGAGTTTTGGTGTATGAGTCTACCTACATGACTTTAAGATGACGTGCGAGTTTCGTTCCGGCCTATTGAAATTTTGCGAAGTTATACGCCATGGACTTCGACATTTTCCGTTTTCCGTAGATTTTTTACGCACAGCTTTCAGATATTTAGCTACCAGTTTACCAGTTACCAGTTTATTATTACACTCAGCACATTTACAAATGCGATATGAGGTACAATAATACAAATACAAATAAAAGATACAGGACATACTGCGGGTATACACATTTATTATGATGTTTGTGAATATTTATAATATACACAACCATCAACAGTAAACAAGCGTATGAACATATTAGAAAGTATCTAATGCGATTATTCTGCTAACAAATTAAAAAAAAAATAACATAGACAATAACTTGTTGTGTGCCGGATGGCTAATGCATTTTGTTCAAATCTTCATTTAAGAACTTGCAAAGAGTCAATTGTATGTGATTATTCTTTACAGTCATTAAGGCGTCAAAACTTGCGCAATTACTGTTTCTTATATATTTTCGAGGTATAAGTTTTTTTCGTAATTTGTTGAATACAGTACATTTAAAGAGGTAATGATATTCGTCACCAATTTCGCGAGCGTTACATAAAGTGCACAGTATACTACCACGTTCTATATTTGACCACCTCAAGTTTTTCAAATGGAAGTTGGAATAAAACGACGAAAAATACCTGCCTCGGGGCATGGACGTCGCCATCTTGTCTGTCACGTGATTACCCCCTCTGTTGATTGTTACACATTCTAAAATTAACAATGGTTTGTAAAAGGCGTGGAGGTGGGACATCAATGTAATACTCGTATTTATGTTCGGTTTTGTATATGCGATAGTGTAGACATTTGTTTGATTCAAAGATACAGCTATGCCAATTTTGTACAAGCTGGTCCTTAAGGCTTATTTCTATATTTAGTAAAAGTGATTCTCTAGAGTACATGTACAAATAATCCTGGTTTAGCCACACATGGTTTAAACCACATTCATCAAGGATGGCTTTTACGTGGCGTAACCAGTCATGTTCTTTCCCTTTTTTGAAAATAGTCAAGATACATAATTTTATACATCATAGTTGATAGTTTCATAGCTGATTATGGGTGTAAGAGTCTACCTACATGACTTACAGATGAAGTGCGAGTTTCGTTCCGGTCCATTGATTTTTGGCGAAGTTAAGGATCTGGGCTGCACAATTTTCTCTAAAGAGGCTGCTTAAGGCTTCAAAGCGCAGTAGGTGGCATTGTGTTGTGAACATTGTGACATTGTGAACTCCTGACTTTTCTGAATCGTGTCATCGCCACAAACATGAAAATAATCACACAGAGAAAGACAACATGTGTTTAAAACTTTAGGTGTTACCATTTCCTCAAATGAATGTTTCGGTGATTTTTTTTTTATAATTATGAATATAACGCATGTGTTTATGCATGTCATAACAGAAATATAATATGACTGAAGTAAATAATTTAAGGCTAATTGTTGGTTATCAGGGTCGTAGCTAGCATTTTTTGAGCTGTAGGCCCGGATATGATACATAAAACGGGAGGTCCGGGGGTCCTCCACCTGAAATTTTTTAAATCCTATAACGCCTGTGGTGAGATTTAAAGCATTATCTAGACAAATAATAAGATAAGAAAATATAAGACTTTGGCCTGTTTTTCTTTGATATTTTACTGTTTTATCTCAATGTCAGAGAACTAAATTTTGTTTTTTGTTCGGCATCAAGGGACCGAACCGACCCGGATTCAGTCAATTGATCAGGATACGGGGGCAAGTGCTCCATTTTTAATTTCCGCGATCATAAATACCATTCGGAATGTTTCTTAAAAATCCAACGATAATCGATTACAACTTACTGTAGTGTTTAAAGGGAGACAAGTAAATCTAAATGTAGATATATGTAAACTTGTAACAGCAAGTCACGTGAAAAGAAGCGAGCTAGAATCTATGCTCATAGAAAGAAGTAGAGTTGATAATTGGAAGATATGTCATTTGAACACAACCAGAATTAATTGTCTGAGGATTATGCCAATATGAAATGCAGATTTCTAACACCTCACCCCACAGGGTCAACATTTTAAAGCGTTTTTCGATGTTGAAGCATTTTTATTTTTTCATGTTTAAAAAAAAATGTAGCCCCGGGCCAGCTGTGCCTAATAGCAGCTGCGCCCCTGGTTATTGAGTTAGTAGCGAAGGTTTGGAGTTCCGATGCACATTAAATTGAAAAACGAGGGCGGTAGGCTAAGTTAATTGTTTGATAGCAAGAATCGGAACGACAAACCGTTGTTTGTTACTTTGCCGTTTTTCCTCAATACTCAAACATATATGCGCTTCCGAAAACAATTCACATTGACGTCGGCTTCATTCATACACACCAATAATACAGTCGTATAAAGGTTTACAGGTCATAGGTTTTTGTTTAACATAGAACAGATAGAATGCTAATAAATGCTACATAAATGCCGAGCAAAAAACAAACAAAACAAAATAAACATTTTTATGAGCAAACAATTTGAAGACACATATCGTTTTACTGTGCTACATTTGAAGCAGTTGGTCTAAAATCTGATGGAGCGCGCGTTTAAGCACGTGCATTTTACTGACTTTTTGGATTTCCTGGAACTGCTTTTACTTCTTTGTCTATAGAAAATAGGTCACGGGTTGTGGGACGATGAAAATCAAACAAAATAAGGACGTAATATATATAAACTTGTTTTTAATAAAAGACACACATAATATGTATGTACAACAAAGCGTATTTCAAGATACAGCACTAGCCAACACTTCACTTTCATAACGAATAGTTCAAAATTGTACACAAAGTCTGTTGAAAATGAGATAACAGTGTCTGACTGTAAAAAAAGCATTATGTTGTTTTTTGAGGTTTCTTTATCGTTCGCCATATTCTTTTAACCGTATGGAAAAGGCAGTGTTTACAAATGTAAATAAAACGCAATGTTATACAGATTAAAAGTCTACCATACGCTTGAAGTTTACATAAGATTATAGATAAATAAAATCAACCCCATCAACCCCATTATTAGTGATAACAACGAATTACGTCGACGACTATACTAGCGACCATTGTTAAAATTCAAACAATTTAAATCATTACCACTTTCAAAGCTACACTATGAAATGGATTAATACACTTTATTGTTAACTAGCAAATAATTCACCAGTACTACATATGTAACATACGTTTTGTTCAATGTTACTCAATTCGGATTTTCTTGAGATATTTGATTCTAAGCTGAACGTTATTTAGGATTTCTTAATCAGTTCACGCATATAAGAAACTCTCTGTATTTCCTCTGCTATTTTACATACAAAATTGTTCATACAAATACCAGTTTCAAATGGCCATACACTGCAAGTACATATTTTTTAAATAATTTTAACAATCACTTTTACCAACGAGGACACATAATCGCAGTGAACATGGGCAGAAGTTGGGCATTTTACCATACGACTTTTACAACATCTTTTTTTTAACATCGCATAATCTCTAAGATATAAATGCTACTGAATTATACTGGAACTATAAATATTTCAGCTATATCAACATGTACCGAGCCAATCTTAATTATGACTCCAGTTCATCTTACTCTAAAATATGTACCCGGAGAAATTTACATCGATAGCCTCATGAACGTTTCACTTTTTTGTGTAAAAAGTAAACGTTTTCACAAACAAACATTTTCACATATATATGTGTAATATAATTATAAGTTTACTTTTTTATGGAAAATTTACACTTGAACACGTATTTACTTGTTATTTTAACAAATCATTGTTCTGTTAAACAAATATTATTTACATTTCTGTAACAAAAATCATTTAGCTGACTTTAAATTTTTTTAACAACGGACTTATTTGTTCATGTATACATTTTTTTATTATTTTGTATTTCTAAGATAAAAATATTTATATCGTCAATACTTGAATATTGAAATCTTGCATTTCTAATCACATGTATTGTTTTTTCTATGTAGGTTTGTTTGACGATAAGCTTGCGTCGATAAAAAATATCCAAAACCATTGTGACCAAATATTTTACAACATGACACATATATGCACACGAAAGTAATAAAAAAGATTAATGTAAAAAACAACAACACATGACACATACGCTGACAACCAGAGACAACACGTACTAACACAATATGCATGGTATATTTCACCGACGCTGTTGACAGATATTGCCTCTTGACCGGCATAGTTTCGTGCTCACGAAAAGTGTTTTCACGTCCTCTCGAAACTTCTGTCCACTGAGAACGAACACGTAAAAGTTTAAGGCGTGGTTCAGATACATTAGATAAACAGAAGCGTATCGAATGGTGAGGATTTGAATCGCGTTTAAAGACCATGTATATTTCACGAATACGATATTGATTAATTTAAAAGGAACATTTGTTAGAAGAAATGTAACGTTAGCCATAAGTAGATTTGTAGTCACCGAGCGTAATCTACTTGTTTTCGAGTGTTTCCGTCCAAATGATGTCTGCAGTTTGATCCATATAACCAAACTAGCCGATATTAGGATACAGAATGGTATTCCTAAAAAAAATATCCAGTCCGAAATCACAAACATGTTTAACCACGCCTCGCTTTTCCCGAATAAAAGCCATTGGACTTGAAACTTCTCAGCTTTGACTGCGACGAAATGTCGCAGAAATTGAATCCCTGCAACAAAGATTGAGGTGGTGATTTCCACAAATATCACCCTTCGCACCGTGATGACCTGATTCACTTTCAACGGAATCGTTATACTCAAGAGTCGCTCTGTTGTTATGACAACCAAAGTCCACATCGACCCACTTACTGAAGTCTGAAAAATAAACTCCATAAAAACGGCAGAAAAAGCAGACGTTGAGAAAAGTCCGATTCTGTTGAAAACTAACCAAGACAAGATTCTGAATAGCGGCCCAATAATAGTAACAAACAAATCTATGCCTGCCAGTATTCCGAATAACACACTCGTTGAAGTGATTTGGTTCCTTGCAACCACCGCAAGAATTAGCACGTTTCCAAATATCGACGACGCTACCAGTGGCATATAAAGAAAAGTGACGACATTGTTTAGAGTCGTATACTTCTGTTGGAAGTCAATATACTGCTGTTGGAAGTCAATACTCATCGACGAGTTTCCTGTGAAATTCATCCTTTTGTTTTGCTATAGAAATTGCACTTCAACGCATTCTAGACAGGGCTCCATGTCGAGTTTGTGTCGGATGTACCGGTATATATAGACAATTTCTGAACACGTGAGCACGTGGTCAAACAACACAAATTCAAAAAAATGACTAGAGATCAGTTGCTTCCTTTCAAATACGTGATCAGGGTTATATTTAAATGGATAACAAAATTGTTAACGAGCTTATATGATATTTGTGTTTATATAAAGAAACTTGCTATAAAGAAAATGCGTTTGTGGAGATGCCAAAGAGTCCATAAGTATAAGGCTTAGGTCAAAATCAAAGAAAGAAATTAAAACTTTAATTGACCTGGTTAAGTGCTTTTGGAAGCAACGCAAAAGCTTCCTTTAATAAAAAAGTTTAATAGTATCCTCAAACAAATGTAGTCTTTTGAGTTAACATAATCTGTATAACTACAATTCTTTGATGTACCGCAGTAACCTCAATTATTTCGCAGAAATGTTGGGTTTACTAATGCGACTAGCAATTAGGCTTTAAACATTCATGAAATTAAGCTCTAACTGGATAATGTTTTAACATCACTCGCCTTAAATGATTTCTTTCATCTGTTCCGTTATATTATTTCTGTTTTTCGATAATACATTTATAATTCTTGGTATCATTTCTAATTGAATATTACAAAAAGTCAGTCCTTGTTCGCACTGCAATTTAGATCTGACAGATATTGCTGTATTATCCAAAGACGCTGACAGATTACAATTAAATATCGTAAAATTGATGGTTATTTCCGCGAAAGTGAACTTTGCAAATCAAGCACATAGTACGATTTCAGTGAACATCTAGCTCATGTTTGAACAGCGCCCTTTATACAAAATACTTTTCCGCGCCCGCAGAGTCGCTTTTATCGCAACATGCAGACATATTATACCGATTATATTAGGTTATATAATTAATTGTTGTTTATCAATTCAAAGCATTTTGTGTGTAACAAAATGTTGCATGTTAGATCGAATTAGATAGCATTTGAATCGGTGTATAATTTCTTCTTTATTTGTTCACGTTTTTCTGTACAACGCACAACTCTTTTCCCAACCCTACACGCAATAGAACCTTTAATACAATTCTGTTTGGTAATTACATGTTTGATGATGACACCAACTGCTTTATATTTAAAAATGTTCACAAAGCGTTTTTGATAATGTTGCGTAGCACAAAGTTTTTATCTTTTTGGACATGACTTCACTATCTTAAGTATGTACTGTATCTAAAAGTATTTTTTTTCCAATTCTTTACAAATCATGATTTTCTTTCATTGTTTTACTTGCGCTCTTTTTAGTTTTCTTATGACAAATGTACTTTTGACCATGTATCATAGAGCTTTACAAAATCCCGTTATCGTCACGAACATGTAATGAAAATAACAAGACAGGGAAAGACCTTCAATATTGTTGTTTGAACTTTAGATCCTACCATTTTTCCAAAATAAATATATTTCTATGTATATTTGTATTTGTGTAAACTGCACATGTGATTATTTTGGAATTAAAACACATTTAAAATTAAACAAGAGTGCCAAACTGTCACAAGATACGCCTGTTTGAAGGTGGTTTTGGACAACTTGATAACTTTACCATGACCCATATTTGAACTTGACCTACATATCATCTAGACACAACTTCAGACCAAATTTGGTGAAGATCAGATGAAAACTACTTCAATAAGAGAGCGGACACCATGCTAAATGCTTGAAATGCACTAAGTGACCTCGTGATCTAGTTTTTGACCCGGCATGAACCATATCTGAACATGACCTAGATATTGTCTAGACGCAACTTCTGACCAAATTTGGGGAAGATTGGATGAAAACTACTTCAATTAGAGAGCGGACACCATGCTAAATGCTTGAAATGCACTAAGTGACCCTGTGACCTAGTTTTTGACACTGCAGACCCATTTTCGAACTTGCCCTAGATATTGTCTAGATACAACTTCTGACCAAGTATGGTGATTATCGGATGAAAACTACTTCTATTTAATGGGGTTGTTTACCTTCGGGACTTCGGTTAGAAACCATTGCCAGAGCACACTGCTTAACATAAAACTCTGTGTTAAAAAGCCGAAAACGGCCATAATGTGGTCAGCCCGATTTTACTGGGCTGTACCATTTATAATATAAGATACTTTGCAGTGTGGATGCGGTGCTTTGATAAAAATCTAGTAGTTTAAAAATAGCTTTACTTATAATTAAATTAAATGCGATATAAACGCAATACTGCATATTGACTGAGCCTAACGCTGTTAAAAAGCGGCGTTTCTATTGGTTGGAAGGCTGATTTTACGATGGCGCTGATTGGCCGAAATTTCTTATTAAAATTACAAGTAGGTCAATTCGTTTTAAAATAGAATAATTTCCCAGCGGACGACCTTGACATTGAGTGCACTTTACAGATTGTAAACAATAAGAATTTATGTGCAGGAAATATATGAAATGAAAGAAAAAGGATGATTACATCAAAAAGAACTTGAATTTTAATGAAATACATAAATTGTTTTGTAGTAATTAATTACTATGTTGATGATATATTGTTTTTCTTCTTATTATTATTATTATTATTATGGTATTGTTATTGTCTATTTTAAAAGGAAAGAGAAAGCGAGAGAATAGCCCAATTTTTATAAGTAAAGATGGTGAAAACACATACTGTTGTATGTGGCATCATCATTACTAGACCCACTGTTCAGTATATACTGAAATGGGTTTGTTGGTGTCTTTAGACTTTGTGATCTGTGTTTTAAATGTTAAAATCAATATAGAATTACTTTAATTTTATTATTCATGAAAGAAAAGACATACACGGAAGTGTAATATGTTGGAAATAAGCAAAAATTATTAATATTTTAGGATTTTACAGATCAAAAAGTGGTTTAACATTGCCACTATGTATTAAATCTATGGATAGATGGAAAATTGGTGTTAGAGTTATATGTTATACAAAGAACTCTTAGCAATGGGGAGATATAAAGATAAATAAACATTAATTAATAGGGAAGGAAGAGCCTGCTTTAATAGCTCTAATAAAAAAAGGGGGATTTGCATGTAAACATGCAATTATATAGAAATATAACAAAAAAAAGTATTTTGTAATTGTAATTTAGTTTTAAATGATATTTTGTATTGTAATTTGTATGTATTCTTAAATGTGGCACAATGTTGAACACTTGCAGACAGGGAATATAGCCTTAATGCTCCAACATAAGACCCTGTCTGTATAAAACTTAAGGAGTATTGGGCTATGAAGAAGAAACGTCCCCCCAGAGTGGCGTTAAGACAATATTTAAAAAAAGTCAATAGTAATATTTGTATGTTACAGTTAATTACTTACTTGTCGCCAAAAAACGGTTACCTCTATAGGGCCACGTAAGAATTATAAGGTAAAACAAGGTATTTTACAGTTAAAAATTAAACAAAACAAAGACGTTTCTATAAAAAAGTAAATTATGTACATTATGTACAAAGCTGCAAGCATTTTTAATAGGTACTTGATGCCACCCTGGGGGGTTTAAAGAAGGAGACTTTGGAAGTGTAGGCTGGTGTGGGTGGGGGGAGCAGGCAGGGGTCGTACTACTGGTAAGGGTACTATGGAGGTAATTGTGAAGGTGAAGTTTTTTTATGGTTGTGTCCTCTAGACCAGAGGGAGTGCACGGTAAATGGAAATTACAAATGGAGAATGATGGATAAAAATTTAAGACAATATGATGTTGTTATACTGAAATAATCCAGTAAAATGAAATTGGTTTAAGAGATACCAAGTCATACTAAGATGCAGGAAAAAACACACAATATGTCTTAATCTAACCTATTATACTTAATATATAGGGGATGAATCAGGGTAAAAATGGTACAAAAGTACCTCATTTGCTATATAACCAAAGTAACAATTTTAATAGAAGTTAAAGAAAACAAACAAACAATAAAGTACAAGTGTACATTATATACTATAACACTTAATATAGCAATTTTTAAAAATAATTATAGTACCAAGGAGTTGGTAATAGCCTTTAAAGGGCTAAAATGGGTTTTGCAAGGTGTATGACCCTGCACCGTGCACTCCTGTCTGACATGGCTCTTCGAGTTTGAAGGAGAAGGGGGTGTCAGAGGGGAGTGGAGGGGGTGCAATGCAGCCAACATACCCGGGTTACTGGACAGCCTCGTCCTTTCTTTTAAATAAAAACTGCTATAAAATATGAATATATTAAGAAACTGAAGAATGTAAATGGTGGACTAACGTCATACTCTTATAAAAATGTTTTGAAATAAGGAATACCAGGTCAATACCGTTGGCCTGATTTAGAAAGGGCAAGGTGGAACAATAATCCCGTTAAAAACTAAAACAACGTTGTGTCGAAATGACACAAATGCAACACAGTTACAATGACTACGTCAGATTTGTGTAAAATTACACGGTTTAAAACAAATCAGTCACATGACTGAATAATTGGGTGGGTGTTGGCTGCTCTCCATCCCCCAATGACCTAGATCTTGGCAGTTATCTGACAGTCTAGAAGGTATTTGGCGAGGGCAGAGAAGACCGGGCCCCTAGCTGCTCCCTTGGGTTCTAGCACGTTGGAAAGGTTTAAAACTAGTCCATAGGAGCCTGAACGAAATGTTCCGCCCGGAATCGGCACGGAATCGCAAACTAAATTCCGGGCGTAAAAAATACTTCCGGGCGTATTTTGCTACATATGATTTTAAGAAGAGGGGCGGATTCCGGGCGTAATCCGGGCGGAAAATAGGGGCGAAATATGTAAATGAGGTGGGACGGAACTTTAAATTACGGGCGGAAAGCAGTTTACGGGCGGAATTCAGATTACAAGCGGAATGTTTAAATTACGGGCGTAACGTAGATTACGGGCGTAATTTAGATACGGGCGGAAATCGGATTACATGCATATTGTAAATATACCCATATAAGGACAGGCCATATGAAAAAAAACAAAAGGCGATCGCAAAAGCTAACCATGAGCACTTTGTGCTCAGGTTGGCTAACAACTAGTCAAAATTATGACAAAATATATTTAACATAGTATCTTTATATTCATTTTAAGATAATACATTTTAAAAACATGGATCACCATTTTATACTTTATACTTCTGCAAACAAATGCAGAAAATACCCGCATTTTTTCCGCAGTCACAAAAAATGCGAAACTTATGCGGAAAATGTACGCATTTTCGTTCCGCATTTTGATGATACTTTTAAGATACAATGTAGCTTTTAAAGACATACAACAAACATATTCAATATATATATACATAAAAAATAATTTGATAGACATGCACTTTAAAAAAAAAAACTGTTCTTATACACGGCCAAAATAAAAAAGTTCACTCTTTCACATTGAATGCGTTTTTTAAACTGCTTTCTTGAGTAGGAATTCCTCTCTATCACAGTATTGTTCAGGTCCACGATTCTCGCCCCATCCTATGCCATAATCTGAAATGCAAATTGATATTTAGGACAACTACAGTTCACCTATTGCAAATTATGTTAACAACTTATGTAGAATTAATTGTTTTTCAAACTTTTTATCTAATCCAGGGCCCCAGCTAGGATTTGAAAAAGGCAGGGTCCAAATTTGGCAATAGTACACTTTTGAATGTGCTTGGATATTTATCCCTGTGGAATATTTTCAAATAACATGTGCTATATATGCATATTATTTAATATTACATGCATTTTCATGTAAAAAAATATTTTTTAATTGATAAAACTAGTTTCACTGTTAAAATAAAATTAGTTTATTGAAAATTCATTGAATATCCTGTAAAATAATGTGATCAGATCCAATTAAGGGCATGTTGGGGGGTCAAAGGGGGCAGGTTTGGATCTTGGGGCGGCAAGGTACTGAGACCCTCTGTTATTCAGGCCTAGCAAGGGGGCAGGTTTGGATCTTGGGGCGTCAACCTGGTACTGAGACCCTCTGTTATTGACAGGCCTAGCAAGGGGGCAGGTTTGGATCTTAGTGCGGCAAGGTACTGAGACCCTCTGTTATTGACAGGCCTAGCAAGGGGGCAGGTTTGGATCTTGGTGCGTCAACCTGGTACTGAGACCCTCTGTTATTGACAGGCCTAGCAAGGGGGCAGGTTTGGATCTTGGTGCGTCAACCTGGTACTGAGACCCTCTGTTATTGACAGGCCTAGCAAGGGGGCAGGTTTGGATCTTAGTGCGGCAAGGTACTGAGACCCTCTGTTATTCAGGCCTAGCAAGGGGGCAGGTTTGGATCTTAGTGCGGCAAGGTACTGAGACCCTCTGTTATTGACAGGCCTAGCAAGGGGGCAGGTTTGGATCTTAGTGCGGCAAGGTACTGAGACCCTCTGTTATTGACAGGCCTAGCAAGGGGGCAGGTTTGGATCTTAGTGCGGCAAGGTACTGAGACCCTCTGTTATTGACAGGCCTAGCAAGGGGGCAGGTTTGGATCTTAGTGCGGCAAGGTACTGAGACCCTCTGTTATTGACAGGCCTAGCAAGGGGGCAGGTTTGGATCTTAGTGCGGCAAGGTACTGAGACCCTCTGTTATTGACAGGCCTAGCAAGGGGGCAGGTTTGGATCTTAGTGCGGCAAGGTACTGAGACCCTCTGTTATTGACAGGCCTAGCAAGGGGGCAGGTTTGGATCTTAGTGCGGCAAGGTACTGAGACCCTCTGTTATTGACAGGCCTAGCAAGGGGGCAGGTTTGGATCTTAGTGCGGCAAGGTACTGAGACCCTCTGTTATTGACAGGCCTAGCAAGGGGGCAGGTTTGGATCTTAGTGCGGCAAGGTACTGAGACCCTCTGTTATTGACAGGCCTAGCAAGGGGGCAGGTTTGGATCTTAGTGCGGCAAGGTACTGAGACCCTCTGTTATTGACAGGCCTAGCAAGGGGGCAGGTTTGGATCTTAGTGCGGCAAGGTACTGAGACCCTCTGTTATTGACAGGCCTAGCAAGGGGGCAGGTTTGGATCTTAGTGCGGCAAGGTACTGAGACCCTCTGTTATTGACAGGCCTAGCAAGGGGGCAGGTTTGGATCTTAGTGCGGCAAGGTACTGAGACCCTCTGTTATTGACAGGCCTAGCAAGGGGGCAGGTTTGGATCTTGGTGCGTCAACCTGGTACTGAGACCCTCTGTTATTGACAGGCCTAGCAAGGGGGCAGGTTTGGATCTTAGTGCGGCAAGGTACTGAGACCCTCTGTTATTGACAGGCCTAGCAAGGGGGCAGGTTTGGATCTTAGTGCGGCAAGGTACTGAGACCCTCTGTTATTGACAGGCCTAGCAAGGGGGCAGGTTTGGATCTTGGTGCGTCAACCTGGTACTGAGACCCTCTGTTATTGACAGGCCTAGCAAGGGGGCAGGTTTGGATCTTAGTGCGGCAAGGTACTGAGACCCTCTGTTATTCAGGCCTAGCAAGGGGGCAGGTTTGGATCTTAGTGCGGCAAGGTACTGAGACCCTCTGTTATTGACAGGCCTAGCAAGGGGGCAGGTTTGGATCTTGGTGCGTCAACCTGGTACTGAGACCCTCTGTTATTGACAGGCCTAGCAAGGGGGCAGGTTTGGATCTTAGTGCGGCAAGGTACTGAGACCCTCTGTTATTGACAGGCCTAGCAAGGGGGCAGGTTTGGATCTTAGTGCGGCAAGGTACTGAGACCCTCTGTTATTGACAGGCCTAGCAAGGGGGCAGGTTTGGATCTTAGTGCGGCAAGGTACTGAGACCCTCTGTTATTGACAGGCCTAGCAAGGGGGCAGGTTTGGATCTTAGTGCGGCAAGGTACTGAGACCCTCTGTTATTGACAGGCCTAGCAAGGGGGCAGGTTTGGATCTTAGTGCGGCAAGGTACTGAGACCCCCTGTTATTGACAGGCCTAGCAAGGGGGCAGGTTTGGATCTTAGTGCGGCAAGGTACTGAGACCCTCTGTTATTGACAGGCCTAGCAAGGGGGCAGGTTTGGATCTTAGTGCGGCAAGGTACTGAGACCCTCTGTTATTGACAGGCCTAGCAAGGGGGCAGGTTTGGATCTTAGTGCGGCAAGGTACTGAGACCCTCTGTTATTGACAGGCCTAGCAAGGGGGCAGGTTTGGATCTTAGTGCGGCAAGGTACTGAGACCCTCTGTTATTGACAGGCCTAGCAAGGGGGCAGGTTTGGATCTTAGTGCGGCAAGGTACTGAGACCCTCTGTTATTGACAGGCCTAGCAAGGGGGCAGGTTTGGATCTTAGTGCGGCAAGGTACTGAGACCCTCTGTTATTGACAGGCCTAGCAAGGGGGCAGGTTTGGATCTTGGTGCGTCAACCTGGTACTGAGACCCTCTGTTATTGACAGGCCTAGCAAGGGGGCAGGTTTGGATCTTAGTGCGGCAAGGTACTGAGACCCTCTGTTATTGACAGGCCTAGCAAGGGGGCAGGTTTGGATCTTAGTGCGGCAAGGTACTGAGACCCTCTGTTATTGACAGGCCTAGCAAGGGGGCAGGTTTGGATCTTGGTGCGTCAACCTGGTACTGAGACCCTCTGTTATTGACAGGCCTAGCAAGGGGGCAGGTTTGGATCTTAGTGCGGCAAGGTACTGAGACCCTCTGTTATTCAGGCCTAGCAAGGGGGCAGGTTTGGATCTTAGTGCGGCAAGGTACTGAGACCCTCTGTTATTGACAGGCCTAGCAAGGGGGCAGGTTTGGATCTTGGTGCGTCAACCTGGTACTGAGACCCTCTGTTATTGACAGGCCTAGCAAGGGGGCAGGTTTGGATCTTAGTGCGGCAAGGTACTGAGACCCTCTGTTATTGACAGGCCTAGCAAGGGGGCAGGTTTGGATCTTAGTGCGGCAAGGTACTGAGACCCTCTGTTATTGACAGGCCTAGCAAGGGGGCAGGTTTGGATCTTAGTGCGGCAAGGTACTGAGACCCTCTGTTATTGACAGGCCTAGCAAGGGGGCAGGTTTGGATCTTAGTGCGGCAAGGTACTGAGACCCTCTGTTATTGACAGGCCTAGCAAGGGGGCAGGTTTGGATCTTAGTGCGGCAAGGTACTGAGACCCCCTGTTATTGACAGGCCTAGCAAGGGGGCAGGTTTGGATCTTAGTGCGGCAAGGTACTGAGACCCTCTGTTATTGACAGGCCTAGCAAGGGGGCAGGTTTGGATCTTAGTGCGGCAAGGTACTGAGACCCTCTGTTATTCAGGCCTAGCAAGGGGGCAGGTTTGGATCTTGGTGCGTCAACCTGGTACTGAGACCCTCTGTTATTGACAGGCCTAGCAAGGGGGCAGGTTTGGATCTTAGTGCGGCAAGGTACTGAGACCCTCTGTTATTGACAGGCCTAGCACAGGAGCACTAATCGTATTAATTGGAATTAATCTTTATTTTGAACATAACTATTTAAAACTATTAATACAATAACTTGTATAGTAAAATTATGATTTACCTATCAACAAATCCAGCTTTCCTTTGTCAAGGACCGCTTTGTGCTCATCATCCGGGCACGGTACACAGAGCAAATATAAAAAAGTTATTTTTTTCACAACATGTTTTTTTCAACAGTGCTTTCTTGCAGACGAATTCTTCAGTTTGTGATATGGCTTTTGATGTCCGAGATGGGAAATGTTATGCCACCAGCAACCTTTCTCCCTAATCCTATGACATAATCTGAAAATGAAATGTTAATTTAAGTACTTACTATATATATTAAAGAAATTTGTGTGTTTCATTTTACTTTGAAACTGTGTTGTTTTTCCTTCAGATGCCCGTCTACTTTTCATCATCCTTTTACATTTCCCACTTAGACAGTACACAAATACAATTACAATTATATCAGTTAATAATCTAAATAAAAGAGGAATGTAGGAGTAAAAATACAAAACTTTAATGCTGTTCTGTAGTATTCCAAAACACAGGAATTTGGTGAAACCAAATCACAGTTAAACCAGCCACTTTGAACCTCTTTTTCAACAAACTTATTGTTCATTTCCACATTATATGTATTAAATACAAATTGTTTTGACACAGTACTCCCTGCAAGACATTTTTTCACTACAGTATAGTCCTCATTTTGCTTAAGCATTATACTGACAATTTAGTTCAGAGTCAGTAATTTGCTCTAAACCGCTCTTGTTATCAATTCAAACAGCAATTTCTACCACTTCCTGTTCCACTGAACCAATCCACTGAAGCCTGATAAGCACAGGTGGTTTATAAACATGTACAGATGTGACTCAGCGCTCAGTGAGTATTGGGGCAGCAAAATACCTGATCAACTCAGCTGGTTGTCAGTGTTTATCTGAGATTAAATTAACATTGGTATATTTATGTACATGTTTATGGTCGTTTCAGACTGGGGAAATCTTAACTACTATAAAAAAATATATTATAGAGTAACATGCAGCGAAACTGCATTCGTATTGATGATATAAACAAATAATATTAAACTAAACTGAGGTGTGTTTTGTTAAAGGAAACCTTAAAATGATGAAAACAACCAAGTCTTGTTCTTTATTTAACCTTACAGTAATTATTGTAATTATGAAATAATTATTTAAAAAGGAGCAAAATTTTCAAATAAGAAGATAAATTAAAGGAGTGAATTGAAAAAATAAGTGCAAATAGATTTTTAATGCATGGTCATCCCTCAGACTTAAAATTATAAGTGGACACTGTAAAAGTCAACAATAGATAAAATATATCTAAAGTTAAAATGTGTTATTGTTATCTTCTAATATTTTTTTTACCAGCAATGCCAATAATAATGCAAAATCTAAGAGTATTATTCATGATCACAAGTTCACAAGTCTGTCTCCTTTTCAGCTTCTCACAAATTAAGTACAAAAATTAAGTCCAATATTACTCTCTGTAAAATCTACTTAGTTCAAAATTCCGTAATGACTGGCATCACAAATATTGTATAAGTATGAAATTCTGCCCCGCGAAAGAAACAAAGTGCAAAACTCCGTCCACAAATCTCCATCATACAAATTCTAAGTATGAAAATACGCCCGGATTTGTTTTACGCCCGGAAAAAACAGTTGAATTACGCCCAGAAATAATTTTAGTTCCGGGCGTAAAACTCATTCCGCCAGTTGTACGGGCGTAATTCCAACATTACGTGCCAATTCCGCCCCGATTACGCCCGGAATCCGCCCCATTATTTCGAGGGTTTACACGGGTTTGATAAAAGTATGTCGACGGGAAGCCAAATTGTCAGTCCGGAGATTCCACTGACCCACGACAAATTTCTTTGCCAGGGCGTAGATCTAAGTAGGCGCCAGGGGTTTCCCAGCATCTACGGCCCCCCTCAAGAGGCACTCCTTAGCCCCCCTGTCAGCCTGTTCATTCCCACTCATGTTGACATATGCTGGACACTATACTAATGTGACATTTAAAGATTTATCTAGGCACTGTTGATGAAGTTCCAAAATGCTAGTTAAAATATCAGGCCTAGATCTGCTATTTCTGTTTTTTAAAGACTCAAGAGATGACATTGAGTCTGATAAAATAGCAGTTTTAGTAGGTTTATTGACTAATATCCAGCACAAGGAGTATTTAATTGCCAAAAGTTCTGCTGAGAAAATGGAGAGATTGTTGCTGAGCCTGTGCGTTTTGGTAATATTTTTTGACGGAATAACAAAAGAGTTGGCTACCAAACCAGAATTAGGGCAGTTGGAGCCGTCTGTATAGAATTTTAGATGCTCTGCATACTTATTATCTATTAGTGAGAGAGCTTCTGACTTGATGAGTTGTGGCAAGTCAGTTTTCGTTATTTTATTAGAGAGTGATAGGTCAACATCAATGGGTCCAAGCGTCCAGGGGGGGGGGGGGGGTGTTGGAGGGCCTCATGTCTGCTACAGATACCTTGTCGAGGCCGGCATCCTCAACAAGGGTCCTAATACTCGCACCAAATGGTAGGGCGACATGCTTACGCTTAAGTATTTTCCCCTTGATGAAGGTGCCAATCCCGACAAGTTTGTTTACAGGGTTTGAGCCATTCCGAGTCTTAGCCCTGGCCCAGAAGTTAAGGGACTGTTGTTTTCTGCGCAAGTCCATGGGTAGCATACCGGCCTCCTCTTCAAGCAGTGCATCCGGTGTACAGTTTAGGGCTCTCAGAGCTATCCTAAGGACCTTATGTTGAATGGCATCAACCATTTTTAGGGCGTTTGGCTTTGCAAATGCATAGATCTGGGCTCCATAATCTAGCTTTGGACGTATAAGGGACTTATAGAGAGTTAAGAGGCTATTTTTAACTGATCCCAAACCTGTGCCTCTTAACATTCTCATTAAGTTTAGGTCCCTTTCGCACCTTTCTGCCAAATATTTGAAGTGGTGATTAAAGGTTACCTGTTTATCTAGGTACATACCTAGAAATTTCACCACTTTTTCAAAAATAATTTTGGTGCCACCTAAATTTAAATCCAAAGAGTGCTGAATTTGGTCGACAAATAATACTCCTACTGTTTTGGTTGGGGAAATTT
This sequence comes from Dreissena polymorpha, assembly GCF_020536995.1. Classification (NCBI taxonomy): domain Eukaryota; kingdom Metazoa; phylum Mollusca; class Bivalvia; order Myida; family Dreissenidae; genus Dreissena; species Dreissena polymorpha. The sequence goes on along the minus strand of NC_068357.1, from coordinate 75,499,553 downwards.
TGAATCCCCATTCAACAGACCATTTCCATATGGAGTCTAAGCCTGCTTGAGCCCTCTTCTGCAGGCGTAACATGTTAGACCCCTTTAACCAAGTGCCTGAATCGTCGGCAAACTGGGAGATAACCATTCCTGAGTCTTTTACGACATCAGGTAGGCCGTTTACGATGAGGGATAACAGAGTTGGGGATATTACGGACCCCTGGGGGTGCCGCGGTCGGTTATTTTTACCTCGGATAACTCCCCATCGACCCTGACCTGCACTTTGCGACCCTCTAGGAAAGCTCTGAGGTAGTGAAAACAGTATCCAGTGATTCCATAGTCAGCTAGCTTTTTTAAAATGCCAAAGGTCCATGTTAAATCAAAGGCGGCATGAAGGTCCAAAACAATTGCTAGTACTGATTGCCCTTGATTTTTTGCAGAACGAATATCATGTTGTAGTCTAGCTAGCTGATCAAGAGTGGAACGCCCCTTCCTAAAGCCAGACTGGAGGTGGTTTAGTATGTTTTTAGATTCCTATAAGTGATCTAATCTATTTTTGACCATTATTTCTAGTAATTTTCCTGCGTGAGATGTTAAACTTATTGGACGATATGAGTTTGGATCGTTTTTGTCCTTACTGGGTTTAGGAATAGGAATCACTGTGGCCTGCTTCCACTCGGGTGGTACTGTGCCTGTCCTATACACCTGATTGAATAGGTTAAGCCATATTTTAAGAGTTATGGTTGGCATATTTTTAAACATTAAATATGCTATTTTGTCAGGCCCCGTGGCAGTATTGCTCCTGGTGTTAATGGCACTTAATAATTCAGTAAACGTAAAAGGTAAATTAAGAGGCTGTTGTCACCAGGCTCATTTAAAATGTTTTTGTTCTCCGTCTCAAACCGCTTTTGAAAGTTCAAAGTTTCGACGGGAAGGTTTGAGTCACTGGAGACAGATTGGAAATGCTGTACCAAAAATTGAGCATTTTCCCTTGTGGTGGTGGCAAATTCGCCTTTGTGTTTAAGTAGCGGTACATGGGTGAAAGATTTTCCTTTAGTTCTGTGAATTTTTTGCCAAGAATCCCTAGTATTTTTCTTATATATAATTGCTGAATCACAGAATTCTTTCCAATTTTGAGATTTTGCGTCAGAAATAAATGACCCGCTTTGCTTGATTTTCGAGGGACCTATAATTAAGAAGTTTATGCTCAGCGGGGTTCTTTTTAAGAATTTTTAATGCTTTTTTTACGATCCTGTACCGCCTTGTAGCACGCCTCATTCCACCACGGGACCTTATTTCTGGCCTTAACATTGCCGGAGGAGACCGGTATGCTACATTCCGCTATGGACAGTATCTTACTAGTTAAAAAGTTGCAAAACTGATTTGAGTCCTGAGAGTGAACATCTGCAAGGGAGAGATCTGAACAGAGGTCCCTACACTTTCCAATTTTAGCCTATTTAGCTTTTTCAAGTAAGAATTTGTGCTCCCTTGAGCATTGGGCATCAGTTCCCTGTGCTATATAGTTGTGCAGCGTAACCTGTTGTGGGAGGTGATAAGATCCCATTGTATCATTAACGGTTGCCCATGCAGACGCACTGGCTATCCTGGCATTAACAGCAGTAAGGTCAATGTGAGATTTTAAACCAGTGGGGTTAAGTCTGGTTGGAAAACCGTCATTGAGCAATATAAGGTCTTGCTCGTCCAACCATTCTATAACCGCCCGACCTTCTGCATCTGATTGTTGGAACCCCATGCAGGGTGATGTGCATTAAAGTCCCCTGTGAATATTACATCATAGGGTCCTTTAATGGTCCTTAATTCCTTAAAGAGGCCGTTCAAAGTTTCAAGATCATATCCTCTTGAGTAAATATAGACCAAAATAAGCAGCAGGTTCTTATCAATAACCAATTTAATTGCTAATGCCTGAATAGCCGTGCTACCATCCGGTTTTAATTGGTTGTTCACTCTCAGGTATTCGTAATTAATAGTATTTTTAATATAAAAGGCAAGACCACCAGCAATATGATGGTTTAAAATACCAAAATTTTTAACTTCACAGTAAAAGCCAGGAATTTGCTTAACATTATAATTGGAAAATCTAGTTTCCTGGAGGCATAATATATGTATATTAGGATTACTGTCAAGGAAATACTTCAGCTCTGTATGTTTGTTGGTGGTAAGACCACCAAATTTATAAGAAATGATTTGCAGATTACTGTCCATATTGGAGTGAAATTATCTTGCGTTTAAACTGATTGAGATTATGATGTGGAGATTTAACTACTAATTTATGACCGGCACAGGCCTCTTTGAGTTTCGCGGGGGTCCTGGCTGGCCGGGCAGGTTTCTTGTTTACTGAGATAAACTGCTGGCCGGAGGGGGGCATCCGGGGTCTGCTAGTTTTGGAGGGTCCCCGGTTCCAGAATGGGTTTTGTTAGTTAGGGATTTGTCAGGGGGGGATAACCTTTAGTAGAGATTCTCTGCAATTTTTTAGCCAAGAATCAATTTTAATATAAATGTAGGAAATAACACGACACGGCGGCCTATTTCGGTCCTTTAATATCTCAGCTATCAGATCCTTCAGCTCGCTGAGATGAATGTTCCTATATGTGTGACCTGTTGCTGGCGGATCCTTAATTTTGATGAATGATTCCCCAGCAAACGAGTAACGTCTGCTGGTGTTAACGGTAGGGGAGCTCATTGTGAATGTCTGGGTGTCGACCATTCTGGGACGTTTAGGGGGAACATTACTCGGGGCTCCTCCTCTATTTCGCAGACCCCAGAGATTGTAAGGTTCTCCAATATACTGGAGTGCACCTACACCAGAGAGTCATGCCCCGTCACGTCGAATATCGAGTTGTCTGAAAGTGTAGTGCCACTACAATTAGTGTCAGTAGCACCATCAGACAACGGGGAGGACGGGGAATACCCCCTTGTAGCCACAGGAGGGCGCCTCTGTGTGGGTGGATCCCCCTGGATAGGCGATACAGTGTGGGGGTGCGTAATTCCGGTGTGAGGTTGGATACCGGTTCCACAGGTATAACCTTTGGGAGGGGGGGGGGGGTTCCCTATTTATGGGTTGAGGGGGTACTCTTACCCGCTAACCCCTCAACTATAGGACATGTCCTCCCGGTTTGGGGCGAGATAATACCAGTTGAGACATGTTTGGGTGACGACGTGGAACCGGTTGTGGTGGTTGTGTTTTTGGACGCTTACGCAGTGTCAGGTGCGAGTAGCCTGCTCTCCGCCTCGGACCAGGTGACCCCATAAAAATTAGCAAAATTGGCTATAGTAACAGCCTTCTTATAGGAGGGGCACCCCTGGTAGGATGCAGAGTGCAGGCCGCCACAGTTGGCACACCTACGTATTTTGTTGGTGCACCTTCTCTGGCAAGTAGATCCGGTGCAGCGGCAGCATGTAGTGGCACTAGGACATTTGCCCCTGCTGGCTATGTGGCCAAAGCCCTGGCAGTTGAAGCACCACGAATGTCAAGGGCAATATTAGTGCCCTTGACAAGAATTTTGTTAGGGACTGGTATAGAGGTGAGGAGAGTTATTTTGACCAGTCTCGGAAAGTCAGGTGATGCGGGGTGATAGGGTTCGACCCTTTCCAAGTTGGTGACAGAAAGATCAGAAAGGGGGATCGCAGGGCTAAACACAAGACATCTTTGAAGTTCAGCTAAGTCCTGGCTTTCCGAGATCCCTGCTATAAGACCTGTAACTGACCTCATGTTTGAGGGAGAAAAGGCCCGGACCGCGACGCTGCCAAGGTGGAAAGTCCCCCTGGAGAGAAGGTTGGCAAGCGCTTGAGCGGACTTGAGCTGCAATAAGACGCAGCCAGACGCCAGGGGCACAGTCCGCTCAACGAGTCCGGGAAGTTCCCTAGCCAAACACGAGGCCAGTTGAAAGATTTAAAAGAGGGACATAATTGGGCCTACACTTCCGACTGACTGGAGGAGGCACCTAAAGGGCATGGTGTTGTGAGTAAGATGGTGGGAATCCAGCCCTGAAAGCGCCTCCCCTAGTAAAGGGGTCAGGTTCTTACTCTGCCCCTTGGATGGTTTATTATATGTGGTCATTTGAAGAGATTGAAAAAAGGTAGTTTGGAAAAAAGAAATATTGACTGTTTTAGTCGTAGACCTAATAATGATGTCCACCAATACGAACAGAGTATTACTAATCACAGTAAGTTATAGATTATCACAGCCTGACAGTAAAGCATAGATTACAAGCACCGCACCGGTAAACAGCCCAATATAGTAATAATAAATAAATAATAATGGTTAATTAAGTCATTTAGTAATTATTACATGTTATAATGAAAAAGCCAAAGATAAATTCCAAATACCAAATGACGTCCGAAATAGTGCTATTTAGAATTTACGAAAAAGAAAACAAAATAATAATGGACGGGCAAGGTATCTGTAGCAGTAGGTGGTAGGTATTGGTCAGCTCTATCTTTGCGTTCCCTCTCTTCATTAATTGTCATTATTGTGTAAAACAAAAGCTCAAAATATCTTTGTTTATAAAAAGATCGTTCATGATGGCGACCGGAATCGGGAAAAATGAATGAATACAGAGCGGACACCATGCTAAATGCTTGAAATGCACTAAGTGACCCCGTGACCTAGTTTTTTACCCGGCATGACCCATATTCGAACTTGACCTAGATATTGTCCAGATACAACTTCTGACCAAGTATGGTGAAGATCAGATAAAAACTACTTCAATTAGAGAGCGGAAATCATGCTATATGCTTGAAATTCACTAAGTGACCCTGTGACCTAGTTTTTGACCCGGCATAACCCATATTCTAACTTGACCTAGATATTGTTAAGATAAAACTTCTGACCAAGTGTGCTGAAGATCGGATGAAAACTATTTGAATTAGAGAGCGGAAACTGCTGTGGACGCCTACCGCCCGCCCGCCGACCCGCCCGCCCGCCCGCCCACGCGCCCGCCCACCCACGCGCCCGTCCACCCACGCGCCCGTCCACCCACGCGACCGTCCACCCACGCGCCCGCCAAGGTTAAACTATAATATGTCCCGTTTTTTTTAAAACGGGCGTATAAAAAGAAGTGTGTATCTAAACCTTTGATGAAAAACAAGCTAAATGGAATTTACAAAAATAAAGATGTTTTTCAAAATACAAACTTGTCATTGATAAGTTCTAAGTGGGCTGGTTTAATTTTATCTCGAACAATTTCACGCACGCGTCTTTTTTGTTAATATTACTCTTCGTGTAAATCAAACACAAATTGAATAATAAATGCTTATATACCACCCGACCAACAAGTAGACTAACATACCAACTAATGTACAAGATAAGTATTGATGCAATTTCAGTGTTAAAGGCACTCAATGAAGTTACATGGAACGATTTTTTTCGGTATCCGGAGAGGCGCCCCCGGGAGAAGTGCTCCCTGGAGATCTGCCCCCTCACAATAATTCAAGGTGCGGATAAGTGCCCCCCCCCCCCCCCCTATGTGTCAACTTCAATTAGCATGAAGAAAGAGAAGTCTGTATGTCTTAATGTCTTATTGCGTTATTAACGCAATAAGACATTAAGACATACAGACTTCTCTTTCTTCATTTTCCCTTCGGACACGTTAAATTACCATCTTTTACGGGTGAAAGTGTGCCTCGATAGACCATATATAGATAAGGCTTATCGCTAGGTACAAACAATGGTTGACTGTTATATGCACTTGCATAACGTGAATATTAACAAATTGGCAAAAGCTTTTAAGCTCTCTTAGTTAAAAGGACAATACACAACCACTTGAACTTAAACACTTGTTTAGTTGTACAACATGCTTATAAACGACAGTTTTAACTGCATTGAGACTAACATTTATTGTGCTTACTCTTCTTGGTTGGATGAGGCATGATGTATTTTACATTACCACATAAATCGGTGGGATTCAATGTTAATATCATTTGAATATTTGTATTGTGTTTCAAAACGAGGCCACACTTTAACTGATTTATTTACAAAACAGTATGTTCGATTAATTTGCAAACTTCGCACATGATCTTATCTTAACCACAGTAATATGTAATACAACCAATATACACATGTATCACAGGCATATGTAAAATGTATAGTCAATAAATACTTAACGTGCAGTAATCGTCTTTGATGGAGAGTCAAAAAGTAAGACTAATTTATGACTTCACAATCAAAAGGAATAGACCATTTTCATGTAATTATCAGATCATGAATTCGAACAACAATAGCCGAATGCTTTTAAAGCTGTCGATTAGGGGAAAGTAAAGCTCATTGAATGTAATGATTTATGGCGTATACACGTTACGAAGATATCCTATTTATCTTGCCAGCGGAAATACAAATATTACTCTATGATTCCTAGAAAAATGCATGCAAATATCGCGCGAAATGTTCATTCATGTGTTTATCTGCAATTCAGTACATACATATTTATAAAGTCGTTATAAAATAGTTTCGTCATGCCCTCTCCTACAGTGTTTAAACTGGAATTCTTATCTGGCTCTTAAAAAATAAATATTCCGTCCATGATGTAATTTCAATAAAAACATCACGCATGCAACTTCAGTATGTCTTAAAACACGTCGTTTCTATGGTTTCATTTTGATTTAATTTTTAATGATAAAATGTTCTATCGATATCTCGATCATCAAAGAGACGATGAAATTAATGGAACTTTCTAATTTGCCGAGAAACAATTCCATCGTAGATATTTATCTTAATAAAACATTTGGACATTTACCGACAACAGCTAAATCCATAGGATGAAACTAATTTATCATGATCAAGCTGTTTACACAATTTAAATAAAGCTTTGAATTTTTAGAGGGATTCGTTTGCATGTTTAAAAAATGGATTTCGTCGCAATCAATATCAGGAAACAAATAATTTGCCTCTTGGTTGTTATGCACAGAACAGAAAATAACAGAATAGTTTATGAGATTAAGCATATAAAGCTCATCATTATAAACATACACATACAATTACGGCATGCGTTTGAAGCAAATAAAAAGTATATCATTGCCATAAACTACACGTTACATTAATTTAAATATACACGAAATAAAACTGTTTTCATAAGAGTGTCACATGTGAGAGGTTAATACATAATGCCCATCATTAATATTACAGTAGCATGTACCTATGTTGTTTTTTTTGAAAGAGGAATAGTATAATAGTATACTTTATCTTAATAATAAAAACAAAACAAGATCAGTTCTTAGATAATATATATGCTCCTTACGTCTCTGTTAATTTAATAAAATGGAGCAAAGCTCGTTTGAAATAATAATAAAACAAAACCTTAGCCGGAAAATCAGTCGTAATTATATAGGTTTATAAAAAGATAGTTGGGAAATGTTGATTATGTTAATGAGATATCATATAAATATTAACTCCATCTATGTTACAATTCTTTAAAGATTAAGTTTTATGTTTTGGAGTACCCCTTTGTAGACCACCTATACGAAAAAAAAAAATTTAGTTATGCAGAAGGAATACAATGTGTATGCAAAGGTATTTATTGTGTATGATATAACTTTTTGTTTATAGTTGTTGATTAATCAGACTTGTTAAATATGTAGTTAATGACCAAATCTTTGAGTAACTTTTTTTATTACAGTGAACACGAACAACCTACACGTCTTAAAACGTGTAGTAAATAAACCGACCATCGCTTGTTCAAATTCCCAGTTCCGCGGTTTAGAAATAAACGCTCAAGGTGAGGTTTGTTGGCAAATGTCAAACGAGTGATGGTGTTTTTGATTTCAGTTAAATGTAAATGTACCATTGTATAATGTATGGGGAAGAGATTAAACTGTTCGTCACAAATACCGGATCTATCGTATGCGCGTCTGAAAATAGAATGGTGGTATATTTCGTTCGGAACTTCACATATAATTATGACTCGTAACTCATTAAGATGTCTGTTTACCAATCACTGCAATACGGAGTTTACTCTTTGACATACAGAATATTTATCCAAGAGCTTCTATTTTAAAGAAGCAATACGTAATCATTTTAAAAAATAGGTAGTTATAATATAACACAATTGGACAGTACAGTGTTCTTTAAGATAAACACTCTTTTTATTCGTAACGAAAATCCGCGTGACGAACTGACGAAAAGTGAGCATGCATTTGCATTTAACACTATTGCATACGGGTTATTGTTTTTTTCAAGTTCAGTTTCCATGTTACTAATTATAAAGAAACGCAAAGGTAAAACTACACACGATCACAATGCATAAATCACGTAATCATTAAAGAAAAATGTAATTATGATGTTACATCATTGTAAGTTTCTATGTTTTATTATACAATTTTAATGGTAGCACACTACAAGAAAAACTTAATAAACTAAACACATATTGCAGTTAATTTTTACTTGATATTTTCAAGCAGGATAACAAACAACCATATATTTCTTTAACGAAACGTATTCAACTTAAAATTTGCAACAGCACGATGCATAATTAAGTCGTTAGTGAAACCATAATCATTTGATTACTGTCATTTTTTACCTTTGATATTTAAATGAAACAAAAATGATTTCTGAGATAAAACGTTTTAATGAGGACTTCAAAGGGTTTTGCTAGTATGTCAAATTGCCCATATAAGGAAACGAACCAAATTAACCCAAATGATTCATTGAGTCTTATCATTTACAACAGCTTCAAAGTCTTCAATTCTCGCAAAGGTATAGTGATGCGTGCAATTTACGATAAAGAGCACAAGATGCATTTTATTTAGAAATTGATTTCAACATTGCTTTGAGAACTTATGAAATTTCCTAAAACATAAATTCTGAACAAATACATCAGAACATTAAATGTATACACAAATGTTTTATTTTTCAAAATAGCATTTTGTTTTTGCAAAACAAAACTTTAAAAGATAAACATCAATTTAACGAAAAATAGTACAGGTCAACTGTATTTGTAATAAATTAAGCTGAATAAACCGAAAAAGAAAGAAGAATTTTTTTCCGAAATCCGGTAATAGTTCCATAGAATCATACCGGTACACCGCTTTTCACATTTTGTAAAAAAAACATCTGACCAGAGACACGACTTCTGCATACTTATTTTTCTCTTTTGCCTATTTGACAACCACGTTCCTCAATTCGGCGACAGTTTACCACTAGCTGCTCTAAGTAATAATTGACCCAAGTCCTAAGTTGGGGTTAACTTTAATAAAGCGCGGAATCAAAAGTGGCACATCAAAAAACAAACTCACCGATACACCAGTTGATCTGCAATAGCAAACCCGCGTTCTTTACATCTGTTTTACAAAACATATTTATTCAGTTTGCTCAGATTCTAATAGTAAGTATAAAAGCTGGCGGGAAAGCACACAATCCATAGGAAAATTCAAAAATGTTATGTAATGTGTTTTCACTTACCTTATAGAGAAATGATTTATCAAATATGGGTAACAAATAACTAATGTTCTTAAACTTCACGTTTTATAGTAATATCTTTAACACGGTCTTAAAGTTAGACATTTATGTTGGCCGCTTAAACAACGGTATCTGCAAACAAGTACAGCTAGTAAGGCTAAGGCATTATTAAAAATGTTGTATAATTTGCATTTTCCCTTCATTTTTTGTGAACACAATTTTATTACAATTTGTGTTTTGTTTCGTTTCGTTAAAAGTGCACCCATACCACTCGGCCGATGACGTTAGTTGTAACCAAAACACAGATTAAAAGAAATTCCAACGCTGTGTTAGACTTTCAACTCGGGGATGACGAATACATAGAGCATAGCAACGTATTGCCGTAGCGTTAATTAATATATAAGGTGAGGCCTACCATAAAAGTACGGCGAGGTTTGTCGAGTCTGATATATTACACAACAAAAAAGCAGCAGCCGGATGTTTAGTAATCATACTTCATCGAATCCATTTTAAAAGAAGGAATGGAACATAAATCACTACGGCATTGCATTTTTAGCGCGAAATTTTTATGATGCTGGTCGTTTGACGTCTTCAAAAGAACGTCATGACCACTTAAACTTTATATTTGTAATTTTATGTGGCTGTTTATGTTGCTTATTTTCTCAACTATATTAAATATTGGTATCAACTTGTTTTGTTGAATCCGATTATTTTTTCCCTAAAAGTGGTGACTTTATATACGATTCTGAGTAATATGAGCTACCTCCAAACATTGACTGATATTGCAACTTCATATTTACGTGATATACAACCATACATAAGTAAGCGTTATATCAGGCAGTTTGGTAAAGGATTATTTGTAAAGAAAAACTGAGTATATAATCCGCGGCTATATATATATTTGTCTCAAGAAAAATAGTTTGTATATTCTTAAAGTTTTTTTTGAATTGCATATACAATACATGGTTGGACTGAAATAACACATGTAATATATATATATATATATATATATATATATATATATATATATATATATATATATATATCCAAAATAACGAAAGTGTCGGTCTTAAAGCTGTGCTTGTATGTCTTCGGGCGAAAATAAGCTTACATTCAAAGCAATATTACTAAAAATGTATCTTTAACTGCAAGGCCTGAATCATAATACTCAGGTAACCGACATAAAAAATACCCCCCTTTCATGAATTATGTTGTTCGTCGGGTCTGGAAGTTCGCTTAGTAGGGCTCTGGTCTGTCAGTCCGGTAATCGTGCTATAATCCCACCCTGGAGCATAGCATCATAACTTTTGTCTAGAATGGTTATGCAATTATTTGTAAGGCCCTTCCTGTTTCAAAGTTAACTTGGACAGGTACTGACAAAAGGATGTACCCTTTATAATAAATAACCGCTTAAGTGAGCTATGTTTTAACAAGGAAAGTGGATGTAGATTATTTGACCAGAGCAATAGGACTGAATTATACTTTAAAAAGAGACAAAATCAACCTGGGCATTTACTGAAAAACGTATGTATACTTGTAATGATAAAATGAGCTATGAATTCGCAGGAAAAGTGTGAGTAGATTAGTTGACCGGCGAGTTAGGACTGAAGTACTGTTGCAACAAAAAACGAATCGAAACGATCTATCGATCAAACGAACAAAAAAACTACAAAGTAATTAAAAATACGAAACAATACAAAATAAACAACACCATCTCAAACAAACAACCAAATGTTGTTGACAGTTTCGCACAATAAATCTTTAAGTGCAATTTTAACATGACATTTGAAGATTAGTCTTTAACTATCAAACCTGAACAGTGGAAGCATGGTCATTGGAACTGCTGAATGGTGATATAACTGAACGCAAATGTGTGGTTCAGTTTGGATAGACAGTGGGAATAATTTGTGTCAGAATCAAACTTAAGTCATTTGATCACCAAAAGATACATTGCGGAGAACGACCGAACAGTTTTCCTGATTAAATATATACATGTTTACTTTATTATGATTGGCAAAACAAGTTTTGTCAAATTGTCCATGTACATTCGTATCATTACATATGTAATACAACATTTTACACTGTATTGGTGTTTTAAAGTGATATTATGGGCATCTAACAGTTTATTTTTGATGTTTTCACTTCATATACACTTGTATTTGTTAATGCAGCATCAACATACTAAAACAATATCCCGGAAAGAGAAAAATAATGAATTTGAATATCAACCGTTCTTTCGTTTGACAACTAATCATGCATGTACGATGTGATACTAAATTTAGTTTTAGTGCAGATTCGTTCATACGACACAAAGACACAATTTTGTTTTACGGATCATTTCGGCTTACAGGACTCACCAGTCATGTAAAATATCGAATATAAAATATATTTTTATAAACAACTGGAAGCAAGATGAGTTACAGATAATTGGTCAGTAACAACATTTTACCTAACTCTTTTGACCTGTTAATTCTTTTCAGCTCAATTCAACAGTGAAAAATGCCCATTATATCACTTTAAGCAAATAAGCTCACCATGCTGATAACTGTGATATATGTCGATTCAACATTATAATTAAGGTATTGATATGTTAAGCACACATAACCATGCATCGTTTTTCTATGGGTAGTAGTAGAAGTAGTCGTAGAAGCAGGAACAGTATTAATTGTACTTCTACCTCTTACAACTACTACACTACTTCCACTATTAGTAGTAGAAGAAGAAGTAGAAGTACATGTAGTAGTAGTAGTAGTAGTAGTAGTAGAAGTAGAAGTAGTAGTAGTAGTAGTAGTAGTAGTAGTAGTAGTAGTAGTAGTAGTAGTAGTAGTAGTAGTAGTAGTAGTAGTAGTAGTAGTAGAAGTAGTAGTAGTAGTAGTATTAGTAGTAGAAGAAGAAGAAGTAGTAGTAGTAGTAGTAGTAGTAGTAGTAGTAGTAGTAGTAGTAGTAGTAGTAGTAGTAGTAGTAGTAGTAGTAGTAGTAGAAGAAGAAGTAGTAGTAGAAGTAGTAGTAGTAGTAGTAGTAGTAGAAGTAGTAGTAGTAGTAGTAGTAGTAGTAGTAGTAGTAGTAGTAGAAGCAGTAGTAGTAGTAGTAGTAGTAGTAGTAGTAGTAGTAGTAGAAGTAGTAGTAGTTGTTGTTGTAGTAGTAGTAGAAGTAGTAGTAGTAGTAGTAGTAATAGCAGTAGCAGTAGCAGTAGCAGAAGTAGTAATAGTACTAGTAGTAGTAGTAGTAGTAGTAGTATTCGTAGTAGTAGTAGTAGTAGTAGTAGTAGTAGTAGTAGTAGTAGTAGTAGTAGTAGTAGTAGTAGTAGTAGTAGTAGTAGTAGTAGTAGTAGTAGTAGTAGTAGTAGAGGTAGTAGTAGTTGTAGTTGTTTTAGTAGTAGTAGTAGTAGTAGTAGTAGTAATAGTAGTAGTAATAGTATTAGAAGTAGTTTTAAAACTTAAACATTAAAAAAATAATCATGACATAATCAGTTTTTCTAGTTACAATTTGGTGGTTTGGGCTTTGCTGCTGGTTTTGCTAGTGTTGCTTCTCATTGGGGATCGTGATGCTGCTGTTACTTCTGTTCAAATAGTAGTAGAGTCACTAGTAAAATAAAATAACATTGATAGTGTGGGTTCGGAAAATAAGTGTGTCTTTACAAAATGGTTTCAACATGAACAGCTGCCGATAGTTCAAAACGATATACTATATTGTGTTCTTCTGACTTTTCCCGCTGAGCGAAACAGCAATCCGGACAGAAATCATGCACATCAATAAGCAATTTATTGCGAGACAAATGTCAATTTCTAATCAGGGCCAACATGTTGATTTTGTCACACCAGTCATATTTACGAGCTGGGAGGCAAGATGTCTGATTTGCTACCTTCCATGGTACCCAGGCAACCAATTTCTAAAAAAAAATTGATTTCCCTGTCGTCTCTTAAACAGGAAGCGAAAGCAATTGAACGCATTGGTATGGACACTAAATCATGAAAGAAATGAATATAACTGAAAGCTTAATTAAAGTTGTAAGTGCTTCAATCTCTCAAGAGCGTTTTGATACTGGTCACTGCCGATGTCGGCAATAAAAAACATGGCTACAGATACAGATAATGGGCGCAGTCATACGTTGTAATTACATAGAGTCGTGTGGTCTATATCAAGCCCCGTGGGGTCCGAAGAGAGGCAGCAGATCCGGCCCAGTGAAAGCGTCTGATTCGTAACTGTTTTCTTTTCAGAGAAAACAGATATGTCATTTGCAAACAGGTTTTTAATTATCATACATGTTCTGGTCATGCCATCTGCACATTTGGTTTTTTCGCTCGCACTGTGTTATTTGACCGTTATTCATGTTCAATGGCATTGTGCCGTTAACCGGACAGCCTCCCTGCTGTACGCTTGATAATTGTGCTTAATAATTAAAGCCCGAATATGCTGTCATTGGTCGTTAGTGTGCGTTGGTTTTCTGAATTTAATAAAATTGAAAATACATTTACACGTTTAGTTGTCCGGTTGTTGGCGCATTGCATTAGCCTAAAAACTATATGTCGAAATTATGGTCCGCGAAGCCACGTAATCTATCATCTTTGGAATTGTGTTTTATTTTGCGGCAAAATGACACGATACTATATAAGTAAACGCCAAATATCTGGCATGCTGTTTTAAGGAACAGTTTTTACTGCGATTGTTAATGCTCTTACTTGCTTGTATAAAAAAATTATGTCCATATTTTACGTGTTTTGTGGGAATACAAATATATTCTATCAAATTATGCGTCGGCTCTGCAGACAGTTCGTCGACCAAACTCCCAGATGTGTGATCCATTGGGTATATGATGTGTTTGTATGTGTTCGTGTGTCATCGTTGATAAAGTCTACATGCAACAGACTCATTTGATTACGTTAACACTTGTAAACACGTGCAAACTAAAACAACATTGAACACTTAATTTGTATTCTACTTAAACAATCGGATCCACGTAATGTGTCCATCTATTTATAAAATGTGTACGTTTGTTCTGTAATTTGTGCTAAATTAAAAAAAAAATACCAAAATTTATAAAATAAATTATTGTATTAAACAATCGCATGCGGCAAATAATTGAGACAAAACAAATAGGTATTAACAAGTCAGCTTTTGTTGAAATCATCTTCAACGAAATAAGCGGTTCTAGTTTAATTTAATAGACTCGCCGTACTCATATTAGATTTAAGTATTGCATTATGGCGAGAATTATGGTAAATGTTACTGAATTTCTTAAATTTCATCTATTTAAATTGTATATTGTTGTTAAACGCATAATATTTTTGTCTGTATCCACTTAATAAACTTTAAAGTATTCATTGTTTTGCTTCTTTGCATGTCAACAAACTTTTTTGTGGACTTTATGTTAAAAAGTTGGTTATATAATTAAGTGTTTTATTGATTCCTCAGACAGTTATATTATGTACAAGTGTTCTCATTATCGTAATTACTCAAAGTTTTCGGACACATAAAAATAATTATATATTTTTTCGTGTACGAACATTTAGATACGAAAAATATTCAAAAATACAGGTGTGCGAAAATTTAGAGACACAAATTAAGGTTTCCGAAATTTATAATTATATTGAAATAAATCAATAAATCAATGTTCAGTAAGATTTTGTGATTAATTCTTCTTTTTCTTCTTAAAAAATAAATAGTCTTAGAATTGTGTAAGCTCTTGCCTGAAAAGATATAGAACAAAGAGTGAAAACAGAAAACCTTCTGCCTTCTTAAAAGGACGAAATCCGGCAGATCCGGTCCAGCAAAAGCGTAGTTCGTTACTATTTCCTTTTCAGAGAAAACACACATGTCATTTGCAAATAGCTTATCAATCGTCATACATGTTCTGGTAGTGTCATCCTTCGTATTTTATTCCATCAATTACTAGATTATGTTCATTTCTTAACATACTTTTAGCTGTACATGTGTTCGCACTCCACGGATGCGTTAACAATAAAACACATCAACCTTAGTCTAAGGCTTAGAAACATCCTGTTTTTCTTTATATTTTAATTTGTACTGACGTCGACTGCCATTAAATATTTGCAGAGTTGTTTAAGGGAGACAACTGCAATTACGAGTTGGTTTCATACAAATGCTGATTATCCCATTGATATCAGAGACGAAATATACAGATGGTGAGTCCTGGTAATGAGTCCTTATTGGTAATGGATGATACAACTTTTTTAAATATACCTTTTTGATGTGTCAATAGTCTTCGTTTTATCTTAATACAATGATTTCAAGATTATTCACATGTACACATTTTTTTACTCAGATTGGACCTTTGACAATTTCTGATATGACAGTCCCTTCCAGTACAAAGCTGAATGGCAGATACAGTGATATTATTCTCACATGGGAACAAACAAACTCAATAATGAGCATATGCCACGTCTCTGTATTATTTATATGTAACTACAAGTAATTCAAATGCCTCTTATCATGTGTCCTGTATCAAACATTATGTATAACATAGTTCTAAAATGTGCTGTAGAAAGCCAAGGTTATCAATATGACCGAAAATATACCGTGTCAATACTAAAGTACTACCATTTAAATCCTGACACGAGTGCCATTCATGTCATTGTGTACAGTAATTACTTTGGAAAATAATGTAAAACAATTAAATATGAATATCTACAATGACAATTGCGTCGCAATCGGGGACTTATGTGTTAATTCAATCTGAGATACTGATCTGTAAACAAAATAGTGTGCATTATATTTCTGATTCCTTTCATATACAACATGCCAATGTGTCAAATTAAATCCTATAAGAACGTCCGGATATTGTGTGTACACCAAATGTTAACGAGTCATTTTAAGACAACATAAATGGAGGGTCGGTTTTCATAATTACCTGTACATGAAGTATTGCAAAACAGCGCCTTATTTAAATTAGATTAATCGTTAATCATTTTAACAGTATATATGCTTCGCTAGTGCTATCATGCCAATACACAAATGAGCTGAGTGCTTGATAAACGATATTTACAGACATTTAAGTGGTTTTCGCTACCAATAACATCCGAATCAGTAAGTCCTGCCTTTTTATTGCCTGTCTTTGACGCGTCATTTATAATGGAACAACTGCGTGAAGGATCGGCAAATGAGCCGTGGAGAATATCTTTCTTGTGAACCACAAACCGTTCATTAATTAATTAAGAAAAGCTATTGTATTGTTCTTTGAAACATGACTCATCATAGTTTGTCTATTTTAATATCTTTTTTTTTTTAATTCATTTTTAATAAATTCTTAGCGATAATACTTAATCGCATCATATTGGACTAGGCTTTGCACGTGAAAATGGCAACAACAGTATTGCTGTTTAATAGGGATGGCAAAATTATTCGAATATTCGAATATTCGATTGAATGGTCAGCATTCGAATAATAAAAATGATATTCGCATATTCGCATTTTTTTCCAAACGTAATTTCACCAATATTTAAAGACCTGCAAACCGCTTACTAAAAAGCAACCGAAATCACTGGGAGTAACATGTTTGACGTGACGTTCTTCGTGTCAAACTGATAACGCGGCCCGTATCAGTGTTGATTGCGCAATGCAATATACACGCTCTAAGAAAGGCCCCGACTGTTGTCTGCCAATGGGGTGCCAATTAACGGTTTCAATTGACTGGCAAATAATAATTAAGTTTTGTGATCACAGGATGTACAGCCATTAAAATGTGTGAATTACTCAAATCGCGCAATGCAATATACTTACACGAGAAAGGGCCCGAACTGTTGTTTGTCAATTAGGTACCAATTAAGGGCTTCAATTTACTGGCGAATAATAATTTAGTTTTTGTGATCACAGTTTGAACAGACATTTAAATATGTGAATTACTCAAAAGTAACAGATGATATAAATTAAACCATCATCAAGGAATCATAATTCAAATCTGAAAATGCCACCAGCCCTTTCTGCAGTATGGAATACTTTACACGGTCTGTGGATAAGAAGACCGCAACGTGTAATGTGTGTAAACTTAGTTTTACATATGCGAGGTCTGCTACAAATCTGTGGAATCATTAAAAAATAAAATTCTATGACACGATGTTTTTCATTCTATTTGTGCCCGATCACAGTATCGGTCATAGTATTAGTCGACAGCGATACAATTACTCGATAGCAACGTTAATAAACAGCCTCGTATTTAGCAAACGGATATAACTTACAAACCAATGGAAATTAACACATGACAAGGAAAAATCAATCCATCCGTTTTATGCGAATATTCGAATATTCGATTGAATGAATTTGCGAACATTCGAATACCGATATTGGTATTCGATGCCATCCCTACTGTTTAAGCACAAAAGCCAATACAGTAAACCAGAATCTGTCCTAAAATACTTGCACGGATATTTTGTTTATAATGTTTTATAAGGACATGTCCACATATCTGCAAAATGCCACTTTTAGTAGTTGTGTCTTATAATCAAAACAGAACGTCCTGGTTAATAATTATTTTACAAATAAAATAATTCTAAAAACATCATTCGTTTATGGATAATTAGCAGCACTCAAAATAGATACATACATCAAGTTTTGTAACGTTTTGCATGTGCCATTTAGAAAATGCGTTTATCACAAGCATAGCTTTTAACATACGTAACAACTACATACACTTGAATAATTGAGTCGTGGTCAGCAAGATTGTGTTATGAAGTGACGCGGTTTTATATATCGTCGACGACCATATTCTTAAATTCACATTTTGACACTTCAAATCATTTTAATCATTTTAATGCTGCGAGTTTTTTTCAATATATTTATGTAACGATATATTTCAAAACCATAGATGTATGTGTCATATAAAATATTCCATTTTTTAACTTATGTAAAAAATACTTCAACAACAGACTTGCACGATTCTTCTGAACACTACGCATGGTCTACGAATACAGTATGTCGTTGCTGTTGCATATCTGAAACAGTTCTGTAGAAATACTTGCATATTAGAATGGAAAATTAAATGAGGAATGAATATTACATTCCGTTTATTTACGAGTCTTTATGTGTTGTCTGTACATTTGTTTCAGACGTATAAGAATATTAATGCTGTAATTGTCGTTGAACAGTCGGTGGAAATCGGTCTAACTAATGGTGTGTATCAAGCAGATTATTGAATCATACTGATTAAGCAGAACTGGAAACATAAATCAGAAAAAATTAGAAATACTTTCCTTTATGAGCAATTTATACATACGTTAAAAATATCACACCTAAAAACGAGAAAACTGAATGCTACAAATGTTTAATCTCCACATGGCATTAAACAATGTCCAATACTCATGCTGCAGAATATTGCTGAAAACCTCTTTTGTATTATTTAAAGTTTATTTTGTTATACATCCGACATATGTCCATGAGTATACAAAGCATTATGCCTGCTAATCACAACAGATCAGTAGGTTGATTAATACATGTGTGCGTAAATAATATGAACAACACTACAATTGAACCATCCATAAAGGATACGTTTATTATATCGCCGCTTCTTCACAATAGTACGATGCTTTGGAAAATTATTTTTGCTTGTGTGTCTTGTGTGAC
>NC_068357.1:75268092-75478092 GCF_020536995.1 Dreissena polymorpha | reverse complement strand
AGTAGTCGTAGTAGTAGTAGTAGTAGTAGTAGTAGTAGTAGTAGTAGTAGTAGTAGAAGTAGTAGTAGTAGTAGTAGTAGTAGTAGTAGTAGTAGTAGTAGTAGTAGTAGTAGTAGTAGTAGTAGCAGCAGCCAGCAGTAGCAATAGTAGCAGTAGTAGTAGTAGTAGTAGTAGTAGTAGTAGTAGTAGTAGAAGTAGTAGTAGTAGTAGTAGTAGTAGTAGTAGTAGTAGTAGTAGTAGTAGTAGTAGTAGTAGTAGTAGCAGCAGCAGCAGTAGCAATAGTAGCAGTAGTAGTAGTAGTAGTAGTAGTAGTAGTAGTAGTAGTAGTAGTAGTAGTTGTTGTTTGTAGTAGTAGTAGTAGTAGTAGTAGTAGTAGTAGTAGTAGTAGTAGTAGTAGTAGTAGTAGTAGTAGTAGTAGTAGTAGTGGTAGTAGTACAAAATGGTTTCAACAGGAACAACTGCCCATAGTTTAAAACGATTCAATAAATTGTGTTCTACTGACATTTACCGCTGAGCGAAACAGCTATGCGGGCAGAAATCATGCATATCAATTAGCCATTTATTGCGAGACAAATGGCAATTTCTAATCAGGACCAACATGTTAATTTTGTCACAGAAGTCATATTTACGATCTGGGAGGCAAGATGTCTGATATGCGACCTTCCATGGTACCCAGGCAACCAATTTCTAAAGAAATACTGACTTCCCTGTTGTCTCTTAAACAGGAAGCGAAAGCAAATGAATGCATTGGTATCGAAACTAAATCATGAAATAAACGAATGTAACGGAAAGCTTAATTAAAGTTATAAGTGATTCAATCTCCCAAGAGCATTTTGATTCTGGTCACTGCCGATGTCGGCAATAAAAACATGGCTACAGATACAGATAATGGGCGCAGTCATACGTTGTAATTACATAGAGTCGTGTGGTCTAAATCAAGCCCCGTGGTGTCCAAAGAGCGGCGGCAGATCCGGCCCAGTAAAAGCGTCTTGTTCGTAACTGTTTTCTATTCAGAGAAAACAAACATGTCATTTGCAAACAGGTTATTAATTATCATACATGTTGTAGTGATGCCATCAGCCTATTTGGTTTTGCGCTCGCACTGTGTTACTTGACCATTATTAATGTTCAATGGTATTGTGCCGTTAACCGGACAGCCTCTCTGATGTACGCTCGATTATTGTGCTTAAGAAAGACCGAATATGCTGTGATTGGTCTTAAGCGTGCGTTGGGCTACTGAATTTTGTTGTCCAGACATTCGCGCATTGAATTGGCCTAGAAAATATATGGCGAATATAAGGTCCGCTAAGCTACCTAATCTATTATCTTTTCCATCGTGTTTTATTTTGCGGGCAGATGACATGATACTATTACGTAAACGATAAATGTCTGGCTTGCGTTTACGTGCTTGTATAAAAATGTTATATCCATATTTTATGTGTTCCGTGGAAATACAATAATATTCTTTCAAAGTATGTGTCGGCTCTGCAGACAGTTCGTCTACCAACCTCCCATATGTGTTGGGTATATGATATGTGTTTGTTTGTGTTCGTGTGTCATCGTTGATAAAGTCTTCGCGCAACTGATATTACGTTAACACGTGTTAACACGTGAAAACTAAAACAACATTGAACACTAAAATGTGTATTCTAGTGAAACAATCGGATCCATGTTATGTGTCCATACATTTCATTAAAAAAAATTGTTCGTTCTTTAAACATTTAAAAATTTAAAAAGAATTATTTACCAAAATGTAAATATACATTATTTATAAAAACAATCACATGTGGCAAAACATTGGGATTTATTTATGTTTTAGTATATTCTAACGATACAAAACAAACAGGTATTGACAAGTCAGCTTTCGTTGCAATCATTTTAAACGAAATAAGCGGTTCTAGTTTAATTTAAAAGACTTAACCACATTTGAATTAATTATAGCATTATGGCGAGAATTATGGTAAATGTTACCGAGTCTCTAACATTCCATCTATTTCAACAGTATCTTGTTGTTAAACGCTTGTTGTTAATCGCATGATATTTTTATCTGCACCTACTTTTTCAAAAACAACATAACTTTTAATAATTCGTTGTTTTGCTTCTTTGCACGTCAACAAAAATTATCGTGGATATTTGGTTAAAAAATGGTTATAGAATTAAGTGTTTTATTGAATTCCTCTGACAGTTATAATATGTTCAAGTGTTCTCATTATATATTGTTCAAACGACTGATCAAATAGACAGAAATATAAGTCGTAAATACACAGGCATCATCGTCAATTTATCTTTATTTTATGTTTTATATTCGTTTATACTTTCATATTTAAAGCGGGTAATACGATTTTGTCAAATATTTATGAATTTATATAAACTGTGTAAAAAACTTATTATATATATATTTCAATATAAATTAAAATAAAAGTTAAGAAGAACATGTGTCGAAAAATGCGAAAAAAGCCAGATATTTAATTCTGAAATTGAAAACGGCTGTACAGCCGAATTCGCCAGCATGTATACCATACATGTACGATGTGCATCTAAACTTACGAGGGGTGTTCCAGAAGTTCGTGGATTTTCGCTATAACTTTCATTTGGTAACATAAATGGACAAACAAATAGCAATTTAAGAATAGTTCGTCCTTTCCAAATCTGATCTCCAAATATCATGGAAATACATAAAACAATAAATATATATCAGAAATTTAAACATGTGCACAATGCGCACACCGACGCACGTGTAACGTTTCTGTTCAACGTCAATGACGTTATGAAGTTAACAACTGTCAAATCTTTTCCACATAATCACCTCCAACGCGAATGCACTTTATGTGTCGGGAAATCCACTTGTCAAAAGTGTTTCTATACCAGTTAGCGTCAAAAGACGACACGATTCGCTTTGCTGCAACTGTAAGTTCCTGTTTACTTGCAAAGCGAATACCGCGCAACTGTGATTTAACTTCCGGGAAGACGCGGAAGTCCATAGGGGCCAAATCCGGGCTGTAAGGAGGACTTAGGCGCTGTAACGTGAAATTTGCCGTAAATTCTGTTTATCAACGACATTTAAACCAAATTTAAATTCGCGTAACGCTCATACTTATAATAAAATACACGCGTGCGCTGCATGGCGTTACTTAGGTCTCTATGGCAACGCGTTTCAAACGCGCTTTATGGAATTCATGCATTTTTAGCTTATATATAAAGTCCGTGATAATTGGTTTGTATAATATGTAAATTTCATTGACTTTTACCTGCAAACTAATAAGTTATAGCGAAAATCCACGAACTTCTGGAACACCCCTCGTAGTTTAACGGTTTATAATACAAAGACCAATGCTTCGGTTATTGTAGGAAAATATGTACGTCACTATCGGCTCGGGGCGCTAATTTGTCTTTGCTGCATTTTATGAAATTCGGCTTTAATGTATAATTTTTCTTGCCTATTTTGTGTTATTGTAACATATTTTATCAATATATTACAATTAAACACATATAAAAAATCGTATATACCCGCTTTAAGGGATAAACAGTGATAAATAGATTTTTTTTAAGTTATAGACAAAACTTTGCCTGAATATAGTTGCTGGCATCAGGAATAAATACAATTATTAAATATATACATACTGTATCAAATATAAGTACCCGTTGTAACTATAAAAGTTCATTTCTGAAAATGAGCCTCGTTCTTAGAAAACTGGGCTAAATGCATGTGCGTAAAGTGTCATCCCAGATTAGCCTGTGCAGTCCACACAGGCTAATCAGGGACGACACTTTCCGCTTTATGGTATTTTTAGTTTCAAGGAAGTCCCTCCTTTCTGAAAATAAAGTTTAGGCGCAAAGTGTCGTCCCTGATTAGACTATGCGGACTGCACAGGCTAATCTGGGACGACACTTTACGCACATGCATTAAGCCCAGTTTTCTCAGGACGCGACTCATATAAAAGCTCATTTCTGAATATACTTTTTACTAGACATGTGTTCGTAGGCCACGGATGCCTCCACATTACATCCCGAAAATTCACCTGCTAAAATTGGACAAAAAAACCTGCTGCAAAAGTTCACATTATGATTTATATGTGTGTATGTTTGTATTTAGTTTTATCTGTCTAGCAGCAATTCTTTTGGTGTCACGCTCGACATAATAATAATAATAATAATAATAATAATAATAATAATAATAATAATAATAATAATAATAATAATAATAATAATAATAATAATAATAATCTCTTTTTTTTCCGAAGGTAACTCATTAAGACAACACATTGATACAAAGTCATGCAAACAGTTTAACAATGGCAATCTTATTTTCAATGAGGCTTTTAAACAACTATGGTATGTATAATGCATTTCTACATTATAATGCAAACATGTAGACTTTGACGGACATAAGAGTACTGTAACAGTGTAATAGAAGTGTCATAAAAAGCAAGTATATTATATGACTTCTCTTATATTATTAATTTCTCTTCCAATATTGAAATGGTCTCAAGGAACAAATATTTATTAACAGAAAGTATTTAAGAATACAAATGTATTGTTGATTACATTTTCCCATATGCACACACTCTAACGCACACACGCACACACACACGCGCGCACACACACACCTATACACACACACTTATACAATTATCATATCTTAATTAACACGACCAATAACAATAACAAAAAGTTAACAAAAACAGCCGCGTACATTTTTGTGCAAAGTTGAGTTTAAAAACGTGGAATACATAATTCTTGAAATAGTTTACGATTGATAGAAGTGGCTGATATACACAAATATTTTAATTACAGAAAACAATATTCATGACCAGTGTTGTTCACAATAGGATATGAAATTACACAACTGTTATATAAATAGCCTGCACCTCCTTGCTATATAAATAGTTTGAAAAAGCAATATGTATATTTTGGAGGAGTATTTGACTTTTGAATAAGAGGAAAACATAAAAATGTTACTACGCGTGAGACTCATTTTGCGCCTCAAAGAGGAACAAGGGCTGTTTGTAAAACATGCATGCCCCCCATATGGGCTCTCCGTTGTAGTGACAGCCATTGTGTGAATATGTTTTTTGCCACTGTGACCTTGACCTTTGACCTAGTGACCTGAAAATAAATAGGAGTCATCTGCCAGTCATGATCAATGTATCTATGAAGTTTCATGATCCTAGGCATAAGCGTTCTTGAGTTATAATCCGGAAACCATTTTACTATTTCGGGTCACCGTGACCTTGACCTTTGGCCTATTGACTTGAAAATCAATAGGGGTCATCTGCGAGTCATGATCAATGTACCTATGCAGTTTCATGATCCTAGGCATAAGCGTTCTTGAGTTATCATCCGGAAACCATTTTACTATTTCGGGTCACCATGACCTTGACCTTTGACCTTGTGACCTCAAAATCAATAGGGATCATCTGCAAGTCATGATCAATGTACCTATGAAGTTTCATGATCGTAGCTATTAGCGTTCTTGAGTTATCATCCGGAAACCATTTTACTATTTCAGGTCACCGTGACCTTGACCTTTGATATAGTGACCTGAAAATCAATAGGGGTCAACTGCAAGTCATGATAAATCTACCTTTAAAGTTTCATGATCCTAGGCATAAGCGTTCTTGAGTTATCGTCCGGAAATCATTTTACTAGTTCGGGTCACCGTGACCTTGACCTTTGACCTAGTGACCTGAAAATCAATAGGGGTCATCTGCGAGTCATGTTCATTGTACCAATGAAGTTTCATGATCCTAGGCATAAGCGTTCTTGAGTTATCATCCGGAAACCATTTTACTATTGCGGATCACCGTGACCTTGACCTTTGACCTTGTGACCTCAAAATCAATAGGGGTCATTTGCAAGTCATGATCAATGTACCTATGAAGTTTCATGATCGTATCCATTAGCGTTCTTGAGTTATCATCCGAAAACCATTTTACTATTTCAGGTCACTGTGACCTTGACCTTTGATATAGTGACCTGAAAATCAATAGGGGTCAACTGTGAGTCATGATAAATCTACCTATCAGGTTTCATTATCCTAGGCATAAGCGTTCTTGAGTTATCATCCGGAAACCATTTTACTATTTCGGGTCACCGTGACCTTGCTCTTTGACATAGTGACCTGAAAATCAATAGGGGTCATCTGCGATTTATGATCAATCTACATATCAAGTTTCATGATCCTAGGCCTAAGCGTTCTTGAGTTATCATCCGAAAACCATTTTACTATTTCGGGTCACTGTGACCTTAACCTTTGACCTAGTGAACTGAAAATCAATAGGGGTCATCTGCGAGTCATGATCAATCTACCTATCAAGTTTCATGATCCTAGGCCTAAGCGTTCTTGAGTTATACTCCGAAACCATTTTACTATTTCGGGTCATCGTGACCTTGACCTTTACCCTAGTGACCTCAAAATCAATAGGGGTCTTCTGCGAGTCATGATCAATGTACCTATGAAGTTTTATGATCCTAGGCCCAAGCGTTCTTGAGTTATCATCCGGAAACCACCTGGTGGACGGACCGACCGACAGACCGACAGACCGACAGACCTACCGAGCGACCGACATGTGCAAAGCAATATACCCCCTCTTCATAAATAATTATACATGTGAAATATTCACATCTGTTTTCAAAAGAAAGCCATTGTATTTTAAGTGATAAATCATAATCATTTATATTTAAGTCATTATGTAATATTACTCTTAAAAACCTTCTTTGCAGTTTTGATATTCTGTTTATGTCTCTAGTATTTGCATTTTGCCATGTAACACATCCATAATCAATAATTGGTGTTACATACGCATTATAGAACATAATTTTCATCTCAGGTGTTAGAAAATATTGTAAACGCCTGATCAGTGATAATTTCGAAACAAGTTTTGAACAAGTTATATCAACATGGGCCTTCCAGTTAAAATGTTTATCAATATGGATACCTAGAAGTTTTTGGGTTGCAACATGTTTTATTTTTTAGTTATTTACAAACAAATTAAGATCTTTTGAATGTTTAAGTTTTTGGCGTGATCCTATAGTCATGCAAGTAGTTTTATCTTGGTTGACTGCCATATTATTTATCAAACACCAATTTTGTGACCTTAGTAAGTCGTCTTGAAGAGTGCAATTTATCATAGTTATATTATTCCCTTTACAGTGGATTGTTACATCATCAGCATACATGTCAGATTCTGATGTTAGTTTTAAGGGTAAAGTAAAAATAACAAAGGTCCTAAAATGGAGTCTTGTGGTACACCGGAACTTATTATGCAGATGTCTGATGTTACTCCATCTACCCGAATTAGTTGCAAACGGTTTTGTAGATATGATTAAAAAAACTTCAAAGACGAATCCGAAAAATGATATAGTTTCAACTTGTGCAGAAGAATGGTGTGGTCTACTAATTCAAATGCTTTTTTGAAATCTACAAAAACAGTTCCTATCATATATTTACAAAAACACAATGAAAGATCAAATTTCATGGTCGATGAAATGTGGTCAAAAATCAGTGACCATATTTAAAGGTCTATCCTGTGTAAAACACTGTTTTCAAAAATAGCAAAATAACCCATTTATGCCTAGCGTCTGGAAAAAAAGGCATTGGCAAACAGCGTAGACCCTGATGAGACGCCGCATAATGCGGCGTCTAATCAGGGTCTACGCTGTTTGCTTGAAGGAATTTCTGTGAGAATATTCTAAATATAGAAATAAGTATACCAAACATCTCTAATTTTGGAAATAAATTGATCCAATTTAGAAGGATGGGAGAGTCCACAAGGCACAAATTGGTAAAAAATGGTTCTAACCATTCGTTTGATTTTTGTGTCATACAATGGTTTTCTAAATTTTGGAACTGTCATACACTTCAACATAATCAGGGGTGTGATTTAAGAACCACCGCAGGGATAGGAAATGCCCTGCCTTACACAGTTTAACTAAACTCTTCATCTGTATATAGCTCCAACATAGTGTATAACTATTTCTAAAATTATATTGACATTGAAGGGAGGAAATCAGTTGAAAGGATGAAAAAATCACACCCCTGATACTACCTAAAGGTGAACTAACAATTCTTGGTATTCCAAACACAATAATAACATGATCAATGCCGTAATAACTCTCACAATTTTCCAAAGATATCAATAAAAGAAAGATAATTGATGCAAAATTAATTTATCAACGCCCTGTGGTGATTATGCACACT
The DNA here is from genome assembly GCF_020536995.1 of Dreissena polymorpha. NCBI lineage: Eukaryota > Metazoa > Mollusca > Bivalvia > Myida > Dreissenidae > Dreissena > Dreissena polymorpha. The sequence goes on along the minus strand of NC_068357.1, from coordinate 75,469,892 downwards.
TCGCCGTTGGACCAGGGAACCCTCTTTTACACCAAACTACTGTCTACTCAAAGTTCAAAAGCACAGTTGGAAAGTGATGACGCTTCAGTCACCGTTTGATTCTATGTCGAGTTTTGTCTTCTTAGCTTCAGACACATCACCTGAAAGACAATCTTAAAGATGATTTAAACACAGAAATGAAAGCAATCGTAAGATAAATAAGCAAATTTGTTGAATTGATATTCCCCGCCAAACTAGAGCTTTGTCACAGACGTGAAGTTTACCCCCACATGCTGCATTGACACAGAATATATACAAAGGGCCATAACTCCGTCATTAACAAATGGTGTACAATGCCAATTTTCCTGAATCATCCTCTTATCTATATATATACTCACACCAAGTTTCAATGAAATCAGCCAGAGCGCTTTCAAGATATGGCTCCAGACACAAAAGTGCAGAAATGATTCACATACTACAGCAATTTTATATGATTCACAAAATTGTTTGCTCGTATAGGGTCTTAATGCATTTCAAAAAGTTAAGTATTGAGATGAATTACTGTGATATGGTTTACATTATACCTAAAATCGCAAAATCACTTCAATATCAACAATGTGGGGTGTTGGACAGACTCATAAACATATATGTAACAATTTATACATGTTAAGTCGCAACAGCAATAATAATGCGAATTTGTATCCATTCTTGCTTGTTTAGATTTATATCAACAATACTACTCATAAAACATTATTTACGAGCATTTTACTCAATAAAAGCGAGGATGTATACCATTATTTAAAGCGTTTACAAACTGCATTTGTTGAATAGTGAATACGTATTGGTGGTGTTGTTATTTTGGGGTACACGATATTCAGTGAAATATATCAAATTTTAGATATAGTTAAGTAATGTCTGTATGTAACTAGGCACGCAATATCAGTTTTATTTTACCGGATGTGTTTGTTTATATCTGATTTATCCGACGAAAACATAATGGTTTAAAAAGAACGCTCCAGTATCATTCATCCGTATATATATCCTGTTTTATCGACGGTGAATGTAATTGAAGTAAACACAGTCGGATTTATGGTAAAATGTTGTGACAGTTAAAATATTTTATTTAATATTCCATAAATTACGTAAATATAAATTATTCAACCTATTAGTTCCCTTTTCCACCAATTGCATTTGAGCTAAGCAATGTACAAATTGTTAGATATGATGTCGATTTTGCATTGTAAATTGGTGTGGTTTGCGTGGGTAACATTCAGTGAGGCACAACGTTTGACTCAGGTTTAACTTGTCGACATGCTAACGTGCGTCGACACAACTAAAATCACATACGAAGTGACAAGAGCAGCCTAAATAAAACGAGTTACATTTATTTTCAATTACAAATACTTACTTGTTATTTAACTAAAGCGGAATAAAAAAAACTCGTAAGGTGTTCTACGGGAAGTGACTAATACACTGACTAAAACAGATTAGTGCAACCAAAGCTATGATTGAGTAACATTCAAACAAGTTAACGTATTCAGATTTCTGCAACCACTCCGCTAAAATATCATTCACGTCGAAATCAGTAATTCATGGTATTACTAAATAAAGACAAATGGGTGTAAAAAAAACAATGTCAAGAAGTTGCATGCTTTCGCATAAAATGTGCAGCAACCATATCATGGTTCATAACCTTTATCATTCACAAAGAACAATCAAAGAATATAAACAGTGTTTAACCAGTAATTGAAACGACACAACCAATTAGTTTGTCATTTAATGTAAATTATGGGGCCTCATGCGTACGAAGCTGTAAATTTGTCAAGTTATGTGTGTGTTCAGTTTTCCGATGTTTGGTTATAATAAGCACGTTTCTCGCTTTGGTAAACGCCCCCGGGTGATTACAAGTATACATCGGCAGACGATTTGACATGAGCGGACATTTACAGAATTGCTAATAGCTGGGAAGTAACTTTCCGCAACATACGATATTTGGCCGTTTCAATGTGGTGAATCGTATGGCATGGTACAGCTCGGGTTATCTGCAGTGTACTTCCAGGCTTGATTCAGCTCGGGTTGTCTGCAGTCTACTTCCGGGCTTGATACAGCTCGGATTATCTGCAGTGTACTTCCGGGCATGATACAGTTCGGGTTATCTGCAGTGTATTTCCGGGCTTGATACAGTTCGGGTTATCTGCAGTGTACTTCTGGGCTTGATACAGCTCAAGTTGTCTGCAGTCTACTTCCGGGCTTGATACAGCTCGGGTTGTCTGCAGTCTACTTCCGGGCTTGATACAGCTCGGGTTGTCTGCAGTCTACTTCCGGGCTTGAAAAGGCTCTTAGGGTGTTATTTCGCAGCATATTACTTCCGGGCTCACTTCCGGCTCGGTTTATTGACGGCTGGACATAAGTTCGGGTCGTGACACTCAACACCACTCCACCACTACATCTACCGTTCGACTATTTTATTTTCAGTTTGTCTACTTCATCTGCCGTTTAACTATTACATTCATATTTGACTTTGAAATGGCCATTAAATTATATATTTTGTTGTTTATTATTTTCATAGAAATTTCATTTTGATTTTTTTTAATTGTAAATAAAAGTTTGTATTTTTCACGATTGTTTGTATCTTGTTCTGGATGGGTTATTGCGCTGGGTTGTCATAGCTTCTGCTATCCTGACATGTAAACAAAGAAATAATAAACGTGCGCTGCGCGATTAATCTTTGTTTATTTATTAACTGTATTTTCAACTGTAGTAAATGAGCCCTTACTTGAAGCAGTGTTCGTGACATAATTATAGACACTGTGGAAGGTATAATAAGATAAAACAGGTATAAACAATCTTATTAAATACCATGCTTTGTATCTGAGGTTTAAAAAATATAATAAATAAAAACACATTTATATCAACATGTCTACCGTACTGTGCATATATACATATCTGTTTAAGCATATTGTGTACACATTCATATATATGATTGCCATTCTACAGTTAGTTTACATGATTCACTATAGCTTGTTTGAATATATAACGCAACATTGGCATTCAGTTATCTCAATAGTAAGCGAGAATCAATACAACTCAAGACAGGCAAAGACGCAACATATAGGACAGGCTTGTTAAATTGTTTGTACTAATATTACAATTATTGTACTGATATTATGTCAATGGTTGCGTGTAGTATTTTGACGCCTTATATCATACAACACTCAGCTTTATAAAACTAAGTGAAATCAGTATTATAATTGATTTCGAAACCGCCATTTTAAAAGTGTCGGTTCACTGTTTGTGCTATATTATGGTCCCAGTGCGCGGCGTCAATATCGATGTTCTAAATGTAACTTGCTATACCAATTGCTTTCGACATAACGATATAATCTGCATGTACATTACATGTTTATTTTGGCAGGTATTAATAAACATATATTGCCTTTTTTCCATATGCGTTCGGAAACAAGTTTGCCCTTTAGAGTATACGAGTTTCTTTTGAAATATGATATTACATTTATTTACCCCAAACAACTATAAAATGATGACTCATTTATGGAAATTTAACAAACAAGAACAAACAAGATGAATGCTTTGTTTTCCGGCTCCAGAATTTAAACCCAGGACCATAGAGGAGCAAAGTCGAAAGCGCTAACACTGACATCTGCTGTGCACTTAGCTCCGGAACAGTAACCGAAATCGAATTCTGCAAAATTTGGATGTTTTGGTTTCTTTTCGCGACGTTTTGGGACCATTCCGTATCTGATGTTTACGATTCTGTCGCACTTATACAATTGACTTAAAACGTCATTTCTGTATGTTATTGACTCAAATAAATATTGCCTAAATTAAAGTACATTCATTTTATACCCTCATCCTGCATAATATGTTCGATGACTATACATCATATGCAATGAAACGTAGTTGTTCGTGAAATAACTCAATAATGTATAGCTTCATTGCGGACACATTCAACTGCATCAGCTTTTAATACTTGCCCAGTTTGTTTTTACCTTTACACTTGGTGCAACCATCCTAAACCAGAATAATCATTCATAGATTTGTTACATGTTAAAACTGATTGATGAATCCGAGAAACCGCCTGACTGGTTCCGAGCATAGCTCATAAAACAATTATGCAACCCTTACACACACGTTCATGGTTAGGGGTTGGAACCCTAATATCATTCTGGATCGGGAAGGGTTATGCTTGTGATTGCAGTGGTAACCACTGGTGACTGTAACATCGATTCTTACCACAAAATTATGGTACACATTCAGTGGTATCTTTAAATGTGTGTATACATTTAGTCGTATCTTAAATATGCTGTATATCTGTCTTATCTTACATTTGATAAATACATTCAGTCGTATCTAAAATATTTCTTACATATTCAGTTGTATCTTAAATTTGTCATACCCATTCAGTCGTAAATAAAATGTTTCGTACGATGTTTCATACAAATGTAAGATGGGTTCCCGATTTAGAAATCAAAGCTTACCTATAAACATTTTATCATTCGTGACTTATATTTTTAAACGTTTTGCTCTTTCTATTAAATGCTCGTGTCATGATATTTCGGTTTCATATCGCATGGCAAAGAATACGATGAACGAGTACTCAGAACAACATTAAGAACAACTGAACACATATTTACTAAAAAAGAGGTATATTTCTTTATTTGTAATCGTAATACTTCAAAATAATAAAACGTTGATCAAAATGATGTTTTAAGTGGTGCGTGGAACGACAAACATTGACATATAACTTAAGAGATTAAAAATTGCCGCTTTAATGACTTGAATCAGTTGTAATTCTCAGGACACACCCAGCTGAGTCTAGCGGAACAGACGCCGACCCCATTGCGGTCCACTCGGCCCGTGATGACCCTGTTAAGGGCGATGTAGATGTCCTGGTTGACACCCCCGCTGCTCGGATCAGCCTGACCATTCAGGGCGAACAGGCATTTGTGACACAGTATCCGGTTGAGGCCTTGGTCGTTGGTGATGCGCACGTGCTCGTTGCTAATGAAAAGGGTGACGCGATTGACGGAACCCAGTTGCACGGCATTTGCATAGGTGGTAAGGGGTCTAGGTGTAGGTGGGTCGGTGTTGAGGCACTTGTCGCTCGGCTGAACGTTGACATTCGGGTAGGGAGCATCAACTTCAGCATCGTTTGTTTGATGATTACCGTCTCCACCTGACAAATATTGTAAACAGTTGGTTAAACATTAAGGATTATCTTAGATAAATATTTAGATTCGTTTGCAGAGACTTCTCTAGGTTAAACGAAAATTGATATTGATAACGTTTAATGAGATACACTCTTCTTTGGCTTGAAAATGATACACATCTTAAATAGCCAGATTGTCGTAAATCAATTGCATTCGCTCTTCATAGTCTGAAGTAATTTGATAAATCATCAAAGTTAAATCAGGTATTATAATATACACGATATCCATCTAATTTATAAAGATCGGACGGAAACTTATATATGTTAATACAGTAAATGTCTTTACTTGCCAATCTTAGATAGGAATAAAGCTAATACTGAACAAATCATGCGAAGATTGCGTTCTTATTGAATTCGACCGAGGAAAATGTAAAGATTGTGAGATTCAAATTTCGAGAGTTTTGTTACATATTTGCTATATTTTACTACATACTGTGTCCGTCATTGCTGACACTGTCTCCAATGTCGAACAACCAACCCGAGCGGCTGGTTGGGCTGAGTGTAAGGTCAACTCGCAGCATGCTTTTTCCACAAAGAGGATAGTTCAAACAGCCGCTAATGCAAGGTGGCAGCTTGTCAAAGGTTACCTAAAATAGGAGCGATATGATTGTTAGTGTTCCATTTAAGTATCTAACGGAAGTATACATAAAATAGGCTTAACAGTGTTATTGGCGAAGACGCCATAATATCAACAAAACAAAATAAACAAATAAACAAATAAACAAAGAATTAGCGCAACAAACCGGAGTATTATTATCAGGCTCATGCTTACTTTCAGAAGCGCCCTTAGACTGCAAGGTACTACGGGACTGATGTTAGGTGGCGCCACAACGACCTGTCCCACCCCGCCTAAAGCGTGCGACACTCCGGTTCGCCCATTACCGAGTGACACCGTTGTTGATGCGAGGTTGCAGCAGCCTTTTGCCACTGGTAGCACTGGTGCCACTTTATCATCAACAGTCACATCAGGGTCCACAGGCTCTATAGGCAAGGCAACGTTATCAGTCGCTAATGCCTTCTCTTCCATTGCTGGGTCATCTAAAATCATAAATACATTCATTAATGGTATTAAAATATATTCGAGCTTAGAGGCTGCTTTGTATTTTTGTTGTAGACATTTTAATATTATGAGCACTTTTTACACAAAATGAAACGCATCAAGCGATATTATAACAGATAAACATACTAATGCGTTTGAATCATGAAACTATTCAATGCTCATCTAACAAAGCGACACATGGAAGTGATTTTGTTTGACTATTAAACTTATTTTAAGAAACATATTTCGTTAAATGCAAAACAGGCGAGCCAAATAATTATATTCAGTAATACTGACTGGTTTAGTCAACAAAGGTATTGATTAAGCTGATTAATCATTCATCGTTAAATAATCAAAACAATAAGATCATGACGTGACGATTGCGATGGGCAATATTCATCAACAAAAAGTGTACATATATTGTAACAAAACTTTGGTCTTTCTTTAAAATATTTATTTTTAAACTACTAGATATTTTATAAATGCATTACTCGGTACATTCAATTGATTTGAAATGTTGTATAAGCATTTCAGAATGTATTTTTTAGGATTGTAAATGCATTTTGACAAGGATTGATTACTAATGTATCATATGTATAGACTGCAATATACACTGCGCAATCAAAATATTGTCTGTGTACTTGTATCGTTATTTTTGCACAAAGTTCTCGTACGAGGTTTTATTTCATGTAAAAAAAAGTTTAGTTTTGAAATAACTTACTATGATAATTTTTAGATCATACCTAAAACCGCCAAATCCCTACAATATCAACAAGGTTTTACAAACTGCCTATAAATATACCGACATTGCTAAATCGTAGGTCAGATTTATACAGTCAAATACCATTTTATTAATTTTGTATGTTTTAACAAAAAACTTTAATTTTGCGTTTTTTAATCCAGTCTTCTTTTAATTTATATCAGCAATTGTAATCATGCATTAAAAGTGGTATGGATCATAGCATGAACTTTGTACAGTGAATACCAAAAATACATATATTTCGTAACTTCTTATTGATAAATCAGTGTCAATGGTCTCTGATTAATCAACGAATATATTTGTCAGCTGACTCCAACCACTAAACACCTGTATGTGTCGATTAAAGCACATGGTGAATGGGTTTTGCGATTATTTACGTTATAAATATGGATGCAACATAATCAGTTGAAAAACATCAGCTATTTTTAGAAAAAAAAATTGAGTTATATACCATTTTTACGTTTAAAGCCTATTCCAAACTAGTTTCACATTTATTAACATTTCGTTTGTATTCACTTTTGCCAGCGAAATTGAGTGTTGATAATGTAAGTATAAGTGGTTATTGTAATAATGACTTTCATCTTTCAGATCATCTGTACGATAATGTCATTGCCTTAAGGTAAGTATTATTGCGTCTTTAGTATATTTGATTCAAACACTTATGGTCTATGTAACCAATACCGGTTGATTGCTGGTTAAGATGGAATTTATATTTGCTACATGGCTCTCCGCATCGACGAGTTTAAATGAGCCGCGAAATGCGAAAATGGGTCCACTTATGTGACCATGAAACCTTGACTGATTTTATAGCAATATCGTTTACATATCTATTAACCCGTTCGAAATAAACGTTTAGCTTAATTGATTGCCCAAAGGTCAAAGCAATATATTCTTACCACGTATTTCTTAAGCTTTATTTATATGATAACATCGAAAGTGTGTTTAAATATATAATATGTCCCTTATCATTAGTCGTTAAATACAAGAACCTATTTTTTTCATTTTTTTTTTGTTCACCCGTTTTATGTATTTATAAAGTAGAATTAGATTTTGATTCTATGAACATTATACATATAAATGTATCTTTTAAATATTTTAATAGGTCCATTTCCTGTCAAACCGACAATATGTATTACTATGCTGTTCCTAAGGACCAATAAATACACCTGCTACATGAAAAACGTGTTGATGTACGTATACAACTCAAGTGCAAACAAGGAATTATATTACATTCCAGTTACAAAGGGAAACGTTGTTGAATGTGGGTTGAGGCGAATGTAATTATATAAATAACCTATATATTTATACCTTGATTATCTTCCTCGCCAATGCGCTCCATGACTCGTTCTAGCAGGGTCTCCAGTTGTTCTTCGCGCTTCTCTTCTACTGCCTGTCGAACGTCCTGCCTCGACAGGGCGCCCTCTGTCGCCCAGAACAGGACAAACACGGACACAACTTCGAGAATGATCTTCATCATTGCAGTTATGTGTGCAGTGATCCAAGTGTCAGAAATACAACCTGCATGACAAATTACCTTTGAAGTCAGCGATCATCTAGTGAATACGATGTGAATACGAGCTGAGTAAATAATTATCATTATAGTTAGTCATCATATTGTCAGCAATACGGCTTGCATACTGAATAAGCATTGTAGTTTTTGCTCAATCATCCAGTTAATCGTCTTATAGTAAGCGATACGTCCTTTATAAATAAATATGATGACTGTTAGTGATCATATAGTCAGTAGTACGGCTTCCATAAATAATTATAATTGTAGTTAGTGATCATCTAGTTTAGTTAAGTATAACATCTTAAAGTCAGCGATACGACTTTTATAAATAATAAGCATTGCATTAAAGGGACTGTAAACCACGAATGACGAAAACATAAAAGTTCTAAAATACCGTATTTTTTTACAATTATTAGTTTATACTGATTAAAATATCACGACTGGTATATTACATTACTTAAAAAAGTTAATATTTTCAGTATATTCGGCAATAAAATTTCGCGATGTGAAATCGCGAAAAAAGGTGACATAACGATATACACACTAAAAATAAAGCAAGTAGATTGATCAATATATATATAAAAAATATACAATTCACTACGCATGCACAATTTGCATTCCTGGTTTTACCACGTGACGATGAATCATGTATTTTTGTATTTATTTATTTTTACTGGGTATGCATACCCAATAAAAATAAATGCATTCAAAAATAAAGTAAAACAAAAACAAAAAACAAGTAATTTTATATACCAGTCGTGATATTTTAATCAACACAAACTAATAATTGTAAAAAAATACGGTATTTAAGAACTTTGCTTTAATCGTCATTCGTGGTTTACAGTCCCTTTAAGTGAGCCTCTAGTTACACATACGACTTACGTTAATAATAATAATTGCGTTAAGTAATCGTCGTCATTTAACAAGAATAATCACAAATAAATTAAAAGTACATTTTTGTATTACTTTGCATCTTGTTAACCAAACGCCTTACATGAATGGCTATCCTTGCAGAAGCTTATAGTTTAGTAACATATTAAACGTCCTGAAAAAATAACTTCAAGTTCAGCGATTGATTCTATAACAGGTTACTTTTCTAATTCAACTGATTTTACTTATGTTTCAACATTTTAGTTAAATTATATATATATATATATATTTATATATATATATATATATATATATATATATATATATATATATATATATATATATATATATATATATATATATATATATATATATATATATATATATATATATATATATATATATATCCATAATATAATATAATAATAATATGCAACAAACGTACATGCCTAGATATCGTGCACTAACAGTTTATATAGAATATCCAACTTAACCCTCAAACGCATTTACTAAAAAGCACATACCTGAAGTTTTTGTCAATCTCAAAGTATCCCCTGAAGAATACAGCTGTTATTGTTACTGTCAGGTATATATAATAGTTGATATCAGAATATGACGAACGCCAAACTTTCATCTGCATCCAATCGCCAATCGTCAGGTATAACACAAACATCATTTTATCATTTATTCTTTGTGCATGAAAGAAACTAACCAATCGGCCAGTTTATCATCAACATGATTACTTTAAAATATTTGTCAAGGTTGGTGAGTTACAATATACTTGAAGCGTCATCGGTAATAACCTTATTTATATATCCGGGTGGGCATTCAACCTTTGAGTTTCATCGCAAATATATGATGTTTTAATATATTTCGAAATCGCGATTGACGCAAATGTCTCCGTTTTCATCAAAATAAATGACGATGTACATTTTCAAATGCTTTCTACATGAATAATCCATTTTAATAACGTTTGTTTAGTCGAATAAGAAGGCTCAACATTATCTTAAGAATAAATAATGAACACATATTATTTCATTTGAGGAATGAAAAATTACCGTCAAAATTGTTGTCTTCTTGTGCTTGTTTTCTTCAACCCGGATTGCGTCTTCCTTTAGGGAACCTACTAGTGCATAGTAATTTACTATGCATGTTGACTAGTTGTACACTTTTACACAATCATACCACATAACATGTGTATTTGTTTGTTTTCCCACTTGGGTTAATGACATTAAAAATATTTTGCTTTCACACACTTAACAGCCCGAGGACACCAGTCATTGAATCATATGGCCTCACTTGAAAACAAGTTATCCTGATACAAAAAGAAGTACTAAATCGGTATCGCTTTATTGGGCACGTAACGATACGATTGAATATTTGCCCTTAGAGCCATATACAATCCATTTCGGATGTAAAATTTAATAGAATAGGTACATCGATATTTGGCGACGCTGTTATCAGATTCGAGCATTAGCCTAGAAAGCATGGTAACCACACGGACCAACCGGTACCAACACGGCAGAGATACGGATAGCCCCGGATAAACACTAACAAGCACGTCATCTACACGGACCATTCCGGACCTACACGACAACGACAAGGATAAGCACGGCAGCGACACGGACCAAACATGATTTTCCCCGGACCGAAAATAATTTATCAAAAAGAAGGTTGATTTTAAATGATTCAATCAATTCGGGTGTCCGGTTAGCGCAATGGTTGGTATACGCGCTTCTCACTAAGGCGACCCGGACTCAATTCCCGTTCACGGCAGTATGTTAGTTTGGTTGGTCGTCACCATACCGTACTAGTTTGTTTTCCTCCGTATGCTCTGGATTCTTCCATCAGCACAAGACCAAATTGATATTGATATATTTTAAAGAAAAAAAATAGATGGACATGTCAGGATGATTCGAAAATCGCCCCAAATTGTGTTAGTGGAGTAAATAAATTAGGTGGGACACACTCAAGGTACTCACATAATGCAGCCTTGGGTGCGTTATGACATTATGAACTGCGAAATGCGCACACACACATACGGTGATTCCATCATTCTGCAATCAGATCTCGAAGTAGTAACCTCTTATTTCGTGTACATAGCTGAAACGTCAGAATGTCAGCCAAAATGTCACGTACTATAAAAGTGGGCCTTCCAGTTCCCAAACGATCGTTACGAGCAACATCCGCTACCGATGAAGAGCAGCAACATAAATGAGAAACAAAGTCGATGTCCCGATCAAGATCCCCCTAATATACACAAGTCGATCTTCAAGCATCAGCACCACCCATTGAAACTGACGCTTAAACCACAACCTAGACGTCTTTAGTCTTTGCAGGGGCAAAGTGGGGCGACAAGGCCGATGGCCCAAGGAGAACCCTATCTTGTGAACGAAGAGCAAGAAGAAATACAAATCAAAGCGCTGAAGGCACTGACGTTTTTCGCTATTGCATAATCTTAGACGCAACTCAGTTTTCAAAATTATATTATAGCTTTTTATATCGCAAGTTTGAAATGAACACAACCCATTCGAATTTATAAAGAGTGTCTTAAAGCACAGGTCAAGATGTGTGTGCACTGTTAATCCTCATATTTATGTAAAAGATATAACTTAGAGAAAATGTGCGCATTACACAGGCTAATCAGTGTGCACAGGCTAATCTTATTTGACATGCATTAAGCCCTGTTTTCCCTGAAAGCAGTCAATATGTACAGATTTCAATGATATACTCTCCAATGTTATCGCACAAGCTGTTAAACACTATTTATTACATACACACTTGATAAACCGCTAAGTGATTTAAATGTAAACAGCGGATTTAAAGAGAAGACAATCCGCAAGATATGTCTGCAGTGTACCTGTATAAACAGGCAGATGAGGTGGTTATCGTTCCTGGCGTAGTTAAGCAGCATACTAAATTGCAAAACTCCCTTTACATTAGTTGTCCATAAGCGCGAACAACTAAAAACGGCAAAGAAGACATACCTCTTGAGTTCAAACGCAGCAGAGCTTAATCTGGAGCCCGGGCCTATGTTGAAGACCTGATACGAGAGCGTCAGGGCTGTCAGACAAGAAGAGAGGCTTGGCAACAAAAGGCAGGTCTGAACTTCCAAATGCAGAACTTTGTGTTCCTGGCGTTCATGTCAGCATGAAGTCGTGTAAACATTTGTATTACTCATGTGATTTTTGAAAGGGTGTGGTGTTAACTTGCCTTTATTACATGCCGGAACTAATAATGGCGGTTGCTATATCAAAAATGAGCAATGAGAGACAAACGTATGAATAGATACTGAAATGGATATCTGACTCGTGTGAAAATAAAACAAGTCTTAGTCACCAATTTCGAAAGACCAGCAAACACGTTCTGAATTTGAATAGTCCCGAACGTAGATAACAATTAAATGATTGACGTCCTGCGAAAATGGGTCGTATGCCATATGCGGCGCAATCGCAATCGCGCAGTCTTGTCAGGAGCTACGCTGTCCGACTTTAAGCTACGCAAGCTTACGTGGTCACATTGACAAACAGGGTAGCTCCAGACCAGTTGCGTGGATGCGCAGGCTGGGCTGGAACTGCTATGGCCGCATATGGCATAAGACACGTTTTCACACGACGTGGATTAAATACTTAACTCTAAAAATCTGATGATAATGCTTGTTTTGGAACTCAAAAGTCAAAAGTAGTGAACTTTCGAGAGATTGATTCCATACATTTAATAATAGTAAACTTACAACTATTGTGTGTTGCTTATTCATTAAGATCTAAACTGCAGGTGAACTTGCAAAGATTTGAAGAGAAAATAGTGATCTTATAAACAAAGTTCACGAAGGATTTTTCTAATGACAAAGGCATTTCATTAATTAAAATTTGTATAGAATATTTGCATACGTCATTTATAACAGGCTTTGTAAATGGACAGAAGAACATTTATAAGGACTTTTTTTTAATATTTAACAATCCAAGGGGGATGTTATTAAACATTCCAAGGGGGATTTATGTTTTACCGGGGTATACGTCGATTTCGAACAGGAATTTGATTATACCCCGAAGTATAAGTGAACATTTACTTAATAAAACAAATAACGAAAGGTTAAATGCTTTAATGTCTATGCCGTCAAACGTGCATCAATATGTTTAAATTAAGGTATTACAAGCTCACAAGCCATTTATTGTATAGCTGTCACCATACAAGGGGTCGTAAGCAGAACAATAATCTCGTATTTGTATATAAACGAGTTACGTCCCTTATTTAGATAAAAAGATGCATTGAGAAATATGTGTTGCCGAGACAATAAACGCTGGTTGTATTCTTTTCGCAAAGGAGTCGCAATTGCAACGTAATTATATCCCTGAATTTTGTTTAAAAAATGGAAATAAATCAGAATAAAACAGAAGTTATTTTATTTCGAAATGGTGGGCATTACACTCGTATGCATAATGGGTATTTAATGGTCACCCGGTTAGCAAGGCAAGTTAAGTCAAGTCAATTTTATTGGCAAAAACATTAGAACATAGCCAAAAACATACATAAGACATGTAATGACGGTGTAATATATGCATATTCAACAATGGTGATGAAAAGTATGATGTATATGATAGGCATGAAATAATTATTAATGGTTGTGTGAATGTTGACAAAAAAAATAAAACAGCAATAGACACTATGCATATATACATAGATAATACTACATTTTATATTTTAATATTTAGGTGACACTAGTTTTTTTAAATCTCTATACAATGGACAAATTAACACAAAATGGTATTCATTCTCAAGTAAACCAATATTACACCTTTTACATACTCGGTCACCCGGTTAACGTTGCTTCAATATACAAATATATGATTCTTTTTTAATCCAAGCTATCGTGGTCTAAAGCAAAAGCAAATTAGCAGCTCAACCCAGGAAGTCTATTTTCGCTTTTAAGTCGTACCAATACACCAGGATTTTGTGAGTGAGTCTAAATATGTAAAAAAATGACAGTTTGATAAAACCCGTACGTACAAACGGGGAAGATATTTGAGGATAATTATCCATTCTCGATAATCAAAGCACAAGTTCTAATTCAGTACTTTGAAGAACTTAAAGAGGTATGTATGTTCCAATCTGTGAACAATATATATGTTTTCACGGTTTAGTTTAATGCCAGGAATGTGTCGATTTAGTATTTACATCACTTTTTTGAGGTTCATAACTACATGTATAACAATTGTCATTATCCTTATCTTTGATGTCGTCAATTTTAATATTGTTTGTTTGCTAACCTGCTTGATGTAACTGAACTTCAGTTCTTAGGCAGATTTCTAGGCTTTGATTTTCCGTTTAAAATGTTCATTTTTACGTTCGCGTCTTTTCAAGTTCAGTTGTAGCTCTTTGTTTTGATAATTCGCTATCGGTTTTCTTCCGTCTCTAAGGGGACTGTGTACAGTTTCTCTTATCTTGGTTTAGTTGATCAACTATATTTCTTTTAGTGTTTTTTATTCTACGCCATCTTTTGTAATGACATTATTCAGCTTTAGATTTTTGTGTCAATTCTTCTATTTCAATTGTCGTATGTTTGCTTAATTATTTCATTAGTTGTCGTCATTTTACATTGGATTTATGTTCTGTGGATATTGATACATGGTACGGATGTATAATTTTACAATCGGTTACAAGTCAAAACGATTCAAAATCAGTTCGTTTATACGAAGAAAATGAAAAGTAAGTCAAAACTATCCCAAACAGTTCGGTCATAACAGATGTTTAAGGATATGCATATTTCATACTGAGTCTTTTACACTGCTTTTGCGTTCCCGCTATCATTTACCTGAGCATCACACTCATCGTCGTGATCTTTAACATCATACGTTTTAAGATTACCTATAATTCAAGCAATATTTTTGTTTGAACAAGCTCCATCTGTTTAAAAGTAAAATTTTGCTCTGAACATGTTCTTGGACAAGTAAGCAATTTTGATACATCCTTATGACTGAATCTACATTCAGTTTAGAAATCCACTTAACATCCTTCCTCTCCTCCTTCCCCTCATCGTCGTCGTCGTGCTCCTCCTTATCGCCATCATCATCATCATCATCATCATCATCATCATCATCATCATCATCATCATCATCATCATCATCATCATCATCATCACCATCATCATCACCATCATCATCATCATCATGATCATCATCACCATCATCATAATCATCATCATGATCAGCATCACGATCATCCTCATCATCATCATCATCAACAACAACAACAACAACAATAACAATTTCAATAACAATAGCAATAACAAGAACAACAACACAACCGCCTCGAGCAACAACCACAACAATCACATCAACAATAACAACCGCAAACACAACAACAACATGATTTACCATATTATTTTCACACCACCAATATTATCATCACCAAGAACTAAAAATCCCAACTGAATAAGGATATAAATTACTAATGAGAGCTTCTTTATACATGTCTTCTCAGGTAGACCGTAACAGTTAACACAAACATGTAGATCCATCAAATATTGATTCAGTTGATATTGAATGTTATTAGTTTTGTCGTTCGTTATGTTTTTCATGTATACGATTCTGTATTCTTATATGCAACTAGACGAAAAGCTGTATGTGACTCTACCGACAATAGTGTGACTTTGAACGAACATAATCTAGTAAAAAAGACAAATGCGAATGATTCTTTCAAATACTGGTTTGATAGATCGTACAGAAATGATGACATTTACCTTTATTTGTTATTGTTTCTTATGTGTTCTTATTTAATGATTCAGTAATGTATGAATCAGTTATTGGACTTTCCGTCTTTATTACAATTTTCGTATAAAGAAAACATGTTCTTTACAAAAATCCAGTCCAGGCGAAAATGTCCTTTCTTATTAGCATATGCGGACTGCACAGACTAATCTGGAACGACACTTAACGCACATGCATTAAGCAACGTTTTCCAAGAGTCAGGGTCATATTGATATGTGCATTGCTTGTTAAGAATAAATCCCGTGCAAAATCAATAGGAATCATCGAGCTGCGACCTTCTACCAAGTGTAAGTTGCCCGCATCATTCAATCAAATGTTGCGTATATTGAGCATCCTCTGCTCACGAAAAATGCAGCATATCTTTTCACGACAATTGTTTTAATTCCTGTTTTAAATTTGCAACTATTCATGCTAATTTCAGACAACATGATGTATTGCAACTAAAACTAAAATGTTTTCCACTTTTTAGATGGTGATTACTGTTTTCCTTCATTTAATACAAACATGTGAATTCCTAACCATACTATTTAATAGTTGGCACAGCCAATTGTGCATGCTCACCGTGTCATAATTACAACACTATATTGAAATATAGCTGTATTTTATATGCACACTTTAATTGCAATTAATTGACGTCTGCTTGAGATAGTGCTTAATTTCATATTTACTCTCATGTCAAGATATTACTAACTGTCACATTGATTCTCATGTCAAGATAGTGCTAACTTTCACATTGACTCTCATGTCAAGATAGTGCCAACTTTCACATTGACTCTCGTGTAAAGATATTGCTGACTGTCACATTGACTCAAATGCCAAGATAGTGTTAACTTTCAAATTTACTCTCATGCCAAGATAGTTCTAACTGTCACATTAACTTTTATGCCAAGATAGTGCTAAATTTCACTTTTACCCTCATGCAAAGATAGTCCTAACTGTCACAATGACTCCAATACCAAGATAGTGCTAACTTTCATATTGACTCTCATGCCAAGATGATGCTAACTTTCATATTGACTCAGATGCAAAGATAATGCTAAATTCCTGACTCAGATGCAAAGATAATGCTAAATTCCACATTGATTCTCATGCCAAGATAGTATTAACTTTCACATTGACTCGCATGCCAAGATAATGCTAACTTTCATATTTACTCTGATGTAAAAATAATGCTAAATTTCACATTGACGCTCATGCCAAGATAGTATTAACTTTCACATTGACCCGCATGCCTTGATAATGCTAACTTTCATATTGACTCTGATGCAAGTTTAACACCAAACCTCAATACGTTGATCGTTTATTCTCGTCATCTGGGTTCATTTATTTAATAACATAATTCGGTTCCAAAATACTAAAACTAATACATAGCCTCATTAATATATTCTGAAACCGCACACAGAAATCATTCAATGAAATTTTGGAAGAATTTGGTAAGCGCACGATTTATCCTCAGTAAATTTGTTTGCTGTCTAACGCTGCATCATCCGCCAACATCATATAAAAGAGATTTTATTTTTCTCTGGCTTGATATTGTGTTTATGTTAACCTGTGTAATTACCAGAAAGCACAGGCTTTTCTGGAGAAGCTCTCCGTAACAAAAGAACAGCGTGGTCTCATAAATTCCTGAGTGTTATAAAGTACACAAATAAGGCCTCATGTCGTTAACTTTTGGTTTCTCAACGGCTGTCTTGCACCAAAATGTTTTGTTTTTACAACAGTTTCACAGCCAGATACAATGTATTCAAAGCGGCTATCAAAGTCATATACTGACGTAATATAAGATACCGGTAGTACCTTTCAAGGTCAGATATCAGTATGGCCTTTCAATGTCAGATACCAGAAGCGTCTTTCAAGGTCAGATACAAGTAGTGCTCTTTCAATATCAGATACCAGAAACGCATTTCAAGGTCAGATACCAGTATTGCCTTTTAATGTCAGATACCAGAAGCGCCTTTCAAGGTCAGCTACCAGAAGGGCGTTTCAATGTCAGATACCAGTAGCGCATATCAATGTCAAATACCAGTAGCGCATTTCAAGTTCAGATACCAGTAGGGCCTTTAAAGGTCAGATACCAGTAGGGCTTTTCAATGCCATATACTGGAAGGGCCTTTCAATGTCAGATACCAGTAGCGCCTTTCAAGGTCAGAAATCAGTAGGGCCTTTCAATGTCAGATACCAGTAGGGCCTTTCACGGTCAAATACCAGTAGTGCTTTTCAAGATCAGACACCAGTAGGACCTTTCAAGGTCAGAAATCATTAGGACCTTTCAAGGTCAGAAGTCAGTAGGGCCTTTCAATGTCAGATACTAGTAGCGCATATCAATGTCAGATACCGGTAGCATTTTTTCAAGGTCAGATGCCAGTAGTACCTTTCAAGGTCAGATACCAGTAACTAGTGAAAAAACATATCGATACTCCATCAATACTAGTGAAGGAAAAATGCCTATATCATCGAAACTAGTCAAAAAAGGTACACATTCCCAAATTAGCTAGTGAAGGAAATATCTCATCACCCATTTCATACTCGTGATGAAAAAATGCTAATACCACATCAATACTAGTGAAGGAAATAGACCGGTACCTCATCCGCACTAGTGAAGGAAAAAAACCGATACCCCATCCATACTAGTGAAGTTACGATACCGAAACCACATACATACTAGTGATGGAAAGATCCTGATACCGCTGCTTTACTAGTTAAGGAAATACGACGACACCCAATCTCTGCTTGTCAAGGAAAAATGACAATATCCCATTCGTGCCAGTGACGAAAAGAGTCTGATACCATATCCATACTGAAGAAGGAAAGATGCCCCTTTCCCATACGTACTAGTAAAGGAACATGCCTCCATCGCATACATACTGGTAAAGGAAATATGACCCTATCCCATCCGCGCTTGTAAAGGAAATATGCCACTATCCCATACGTACTCGTAAAGGAAAGTTGCCATAGCACATTCATACTTCAGAAGTAAAGATATTGATACCTCCGCCATATTATTAAAGGAAATATGTCCCTATAACATCCGTATTTGTAAAGGGAATATGTCCCTATCTCATACTAACTTGTAAAAAAAATATTCCCCTATCCCATACGTACTAGTTAAGTAAAGACTCTCCTATTTCTTACGTACTTGTAAAGAAAATATACCTCTATTTCTAATGCGTATTGGTAAAGGAAAAATGTCCGTATTCCTCCCGCACTTGTAAAGGAAAAATGTCCCTTTCCAATTGTACTTGTAAAGAGAAGATGCCCCATAGCCCTAACGTTCTTGTAAGTGAAGATGCCCCTATCCCACCCGCACTTTCAATGAGAGATGCCCCTCTCCCATACGTAAAAATAAAGGTAAAATGCCCCATCCCGTCCGCACTGGTAAAGGAAAGATGCCCCTATCCCATATGTACTGGTAAAGGAAAATTGCCATAGCCCATTCTTACTTAAAAAAGGAAAGATGCCTATATCCCATCTGTACTATTGATGGAAATATACGTCATCCATACTCGTGAAGTGAAGAAACGCATACCTCTGCAATACTAGTAGTGAAAATATGCCCATATCAGATACGTACTTGTACAGGAAATATTCGCCTATCCGTTTCGTACTTGTAAAGGAAATATGCCACTATCCCATACGTTCTTGTGAAGGAAATATGCCCCTATCCCATACGTACTTGTAAAGGAAATATGCCCCTA
Source organism: Dreissena polymorpha (assembly GCF_020536995.1). Taxonomy (NCBI): domain Eukaryota; kingdom Metazoa; phylum Mollusca; class Bivalvia; order Myida; family Dreissenidae; genus Dreissena; species Dreissena polymorpha. The sequence goes on along the minus strand of NC_068357.1, from coordinate 75,450,045 downwards.
TCCCATACGTACTTGTAAAGGAAATATTCCCCCTATCCCACACGTACTTGTAAAGAAAATATGCCCTTATCCCATACTTACTTGTAAAGGAAATATGCCCCTATCCAATACGTACTTGTTAAGGAAATATTCGCCTATCCGATACGTACTTGTAACGGAAATATTCCCCTATCCCATACGTTCTGATAAAGGAAATACGCCCCTATCCCAAACGTACGTGTATAGGAAATATTCCCCTATCCCATACGTACTTGTAAAGGAAAAATTCCCCTTTCCCATACGTACTTCTTAAGGAAATATTCCGTCCGTCCGTCCTTCCGTTCGTCCGGTACACGCATGTGTCCGGAACCATACCTCGGAACTGATTGGGCAGATCAAATTTGAACCTTGATATGTAGATAGGATGATGATGCATGTCAAATGCCGTCGTATCTATTTGCAATTAACGGATTTAGGACCCTTTTTATTTAAAAAGAATCACACGTTGTTGTCTTGAGCAACATCTTGAAACTGCTTGGGCAGATTTCATTGAAATTTGGTATGAGTTGTTTATATGTATAAGAGGATAATGAATGTTCAATTTAGACGCAAACCATTTGTTAATAATGGATTTATAGCCCTTATTGACTTGAAAATACCCTTTTAATATATGATTTTTACTGTTTTGAGCTATGTCTCCAATAACATATTAGCGACAGCCATGCAACTTACCACAGTTGTTCTCAATTATTTTTGAGCTGAGTAACATGCAAAATTAAATTACCCTAGAGGCAAAGTAAATGTCTCAAACTGAGTTTAAATATTACGAATTTATGTATTATTTATAATTTAGCCATTACTTCAATATACATCAAGAGATCATGTAATAACTTGTGTCGCCGATCGCATTATAGATTTAAATCGCTTGTTAATAACAGGAGAAGCGCAATCCAGGTTCGACCTTTTTTTATAACGTTAATAATTTTAATCATATCAATAGCAACAATAATAATAACGTCTACTGAACGGGACTATTCGCGGCGACATTGTGCAAAATTCACAACAACTTTCTACAATTGTTCTACAAAAGGTTACGGTCACACACTAAGGTCAGATGTTACACATTTTAAATTAAATATGTCTTTTTTTTTGTTAGGAAACAACCATACATCAAGGTTCTTAATTATCTAGGGCTGATTCACCTGCAAGACCCATAACCCTAGAGGCAAGTTCAATGGCAAACTCAAAGATCACAAATGTGATGAACTATTCATAATTAAGCAATAACTTCACTATGTTTCAAGGTATTCTGGGATAACTTTCTGTAAGTGTTCTCCTTTATCTTGCAGTATGTCACAGGTACAACTCAGGTCTCTTAGGTCAAGATCAAGGTCACATACTAAGGTTAAATGATTATAAGGTTATTGATAAAATATGTTTTATTTTGTTAGAATTCGACCATACATCAAGGGATAATCACCAATCCATACATACATTTTTTGTGACGGGGAATATCAATCCAACGAATGTGCTCGTTTTAAATCCAAATACATAACACAATTACCCTTTTAATCGAGACAAATTAATTGACATTATAAAATAAATTAGAGAAGTAAGTATGACCTTTATATTATATAAAGACATTTCTATATTATTTCAGCGTACATGGACTTTACAACGAAACAAATTCTCCTATTGTTGTCATTTATTGCTTTATCAATTATTTTCCGCATTGATACTTTTATTTATCGTATCTGCACCCTGACTGATGTAGTATTCCGCGATCTCCTCGCGTGCTGTTTGGACCTTCCCCTGATCTAGCGGCTATTTGTGAAACAACCCATGCCATTTCTGCATTAGCATCCTCATTCATTTTCTTAAAACCATCCAGTTTTCTCATGCATTCGTCATAATGCGGTTGAAGTTTTGACTTGACCCTTTCCATCCATGCTACCACGATCCTGTTGTTCGCGTACGAGGCCTCCTCTCCAACTGCGGCAATCTGCGCCAGTTCGCAGACGCCGAGAACGTCTGCCGCAGAAATATAGTCGCCTGCTATAAAAGGTTTGCCGTTGAGATAGTGGTTCGCGATGTGCGTTACGCACTTAGCGATCTCCTCGCGTGCTCTATGGACCTTCTCCTGAACTAGTGGCTGCTTTGTGAAACGACCTATGCCAATGCTGCCCTGAAACTTCAACACCAATTTCATATGATATGTGTGTAAGTAAGTATTAAATTCCTCAAATTAAGTTCGATGAAAAAATGAGTAAACTAGTAAAATGTTAAAACAACTTTACCATTGGTTACTGGTTTTACAAGAAACTATTTACGCTTATGATGAAATCCATTACTTTTTTTACATGTTTTATAAAGACAGTATTTGAACTATAAATTACATGTATTACAATAAATTAAGGTCAATTGATAAATATATTTGAACCTACGATTCACCACGATTGATAATATAAGTCGAATATTAGCGTTTCGTATAAAAAAAACTCAACAATTAATTGTATAATAATTTTTTTTAAAAGCAATATGGAATGAGAATGAAATATGAACCTTAACACCAAACACTTATTAATGATTCCATATTTCGTGAAATAAATACAGTAGTGATTGAGGTATCCAGGCAAGCTAACTCAGTCGGTAGAGCGCTGGACAACAAAGCCGTGGATACCATGTAGAGACTTGTCATGAAATCCTTCCAAGAGTCATTCTTGACTTATTGATTCAAGTTTTCAGGTACTTACATCAATCTAAGCACTAATAACTGTGAACAGCTAACTCAGGACAGTTTGAACTGGTATACCGTTTTATGACTACAATGTTGTTGAAAGTGGCAAACAATCCGACTAAAACAAACACAATGAGACAGAACACATGATTTGAACTTACCACGCTATGATAGAGCTCCATGCAAGGCTTACGAACACAAAGGTGCTGCCAGTTTAGGAACTCGTCGACGCGGGCTTGGGCCCGTACGTCGGCACGTGGGTACCAGTGCTCGGGTAACTTGTACTGAATCGCGATATAACGCATGATGGTCACGCTGGAAAGGCACACACAACTTCCAATTCAATTTTCTATTTGGAATCTAATTAGCAGTTACCTTTTTTATATGCATTATATGTAAGGAGACATAACACACTATAATGTATCATACATTAAGGTAAGTGGAATATGCAACTGGATTGTTTCCATGTTTTTTTTCAATTATTTGTTTATTGTAAGCATTTCTATCCATGTGTTCATACTATACCTTTCAGCCAAAATGAAACCGCCATCGTCTATTAAAGGCACCTTATGGAAAGGGTTTTTCTTTAAGAACTCGGGGTTGTAATTTTCTCCTAAAATCATAATCATTCAAACGTGCAGAATAATTATCACATCATTTGAGCCGCGTCATGCGAAAATGGTTATTATGCCAAATGCGGCCAGCGTAGCTCCAGACCAGCCTTCAAAACGCACAATCTTGTCGGGACTTTAGCTGTCCGCTTTAACATCACGCAAGGTTTCATGGTCTCATAAGCGGTTTGGGTAGCGCAAAACAAGACTGCGGATATGGCATAAAACCAATTTTCGAATCATTTTCGCATGACGTGGCTCATTTCCGAGGAAGATAACCGCGCGAATGACCAAGAAGCCCGCTCCCTGTTACCTACAGGTCATGACCTCGTCACGTGATGTGTGGCGCGCTGCAAGTTTGTAGTGTTTAAACAATATAAAGAAACTTAATAACACATCATTTTCGCATGACGCGGCTCATTTGATATGTGTCTTTTTCTGTAAACTAAGTTCTGCATATGTATTGACAATCACGTAAATATAATAAGCAGGAAATACGCTTTCAAGATTTAAGTTGAATAATGATAAACAATGCTGATTGTTTGTACCAACAAATCTTAAAAGTTAATAACCTTAAAGAAAACATGCGAGAAAATGTGAAGCTTCACCAATATTTTTATAACTAAATCAACGTTTAACCATTCTCGCAAATTCGCACTACCAGCGCAAAAGTTCGCGTGGTTGATGATCACCAGGGCGGCGAAGTGGGGTTGTTCCGGTTGTTCCGGTTACTCCGGACCCACCTCCTCCTTTCCCCTCACGCATACTCACGCTTACAAAGCTCAAGACCACGCCAAAATTAAACTTTAATACATTTCATTTATGAAAATAATTGGAAATTGCAGCTATGGTTCGACATTCTTCCAGACTGTCATGAGTCGTGAAAGTATATTAGGTGGCAGTGATGTGGCACACTCCGGTCCCTCACTTCATGCGTAGTGCAGCCGCAGGCGGGGAAGGAACTCATACATTTTGAAACTCACACACACACATCTACTTTCGATATCGTCATCGTATAATATCGATGATGGGGGTGTGTGTATTGTAGCCTTACCTTTCATCAAATCAATGACCTTTGGCTCGAACTTAATACCCGCAGCTTTCAGAAACAGATAAACGGCTCTACACGGCTGAGAAAGGAGGTCGTAGTAAAATTCTAGCACCATCTTAGGGTTATTTCTGGAATATATAATAATGAGCAGAATACACGAGACTATTAGCAAAAGCCGTTTATTTCCGCATATATTCCATATATGTCCGTATATGCACGCTGACACGTTCTATTCAAACAATCATTTGATGCCGCTATTATCTATGCCGTACTAAAAAAAACTGTTGCTTGTCGTCATCTATACAAAACAAGAAGTGACCTGATATAACCAGAAAATATCATAGGAAATATTAACAGTTCGAACATATATATGTGCCAATCTTTTGATAAGACTTACTTATATTTTGAAACTTTGCATTCTAATAAGACACAGTAACACACATATCCCTAATTTCAGTAATCATTGTTGGTTGTTTTTATTCATCTTCCATATGAGCCGTCCATATAAGTCAATTGTTTGCGAAAAGTGATAGGGCATAATACTTGAAAGATTGTTTGAAGAAATATACCGATTAGAATCTGTTTGACCTCTAGATATGACCATTTGATTAAAAGTAAAATGAGTATAGATAACTTTATAAATATCTTTCAAATGTATTCGCTTGGTAACAACCAAACATTTTGCTTTGACTTCTAGATATGACCATTTGATTAAAAGTAAAATGATTATAGATAACTTTATAAATATCTTACAAATGTATTCGCTTGGTAACAACCAAAGATTTTGCTATGAACTTGATCGATGAGTCCGTGGCATATATTTTGAACATTTTACGACAATTCAGAAAAAAAAGAACAACCTAAATGGTTTACAAGAACCCAGCTCTAGCTTTTATTATTTCCGATATGATGCTTCAGACCTACACGGGGTATAAACTCATTGTTAAGTAACATTAAATAGAATGAACATAAACTGAAGTATTTTAAATCGTACGAACCTGTAGATTTGGTACTCGTAACTGTTATTTCGTTCAGTGTGTTATTTATCGGTCGAATACATCTTCTTTACGTACATTTTAAAATACAATAAGAACGTGCTGGAATATATCGCAACTAGACAAAAATAATATTTCATTGCTGGTGCCTTTACATGTGTATATAGTGGCATATATATGTGTGTGTGTGTGTGTGTGTGTGTGTGTGTGTGTGTGTGTGTGTGTGTGTGTGTGTGTGTGTGTGTGTGTGTGTGTGTGTGTGTGTGTGTGTGTGTGTGTGTGTGTGTGTGTGTGTGTGTGTGTGTGTGTGTGTGTGTGTGTGTGTGTGTGTGTGTGTGTGTGTGTGTGTGTGTGTGTGTGTGTGTGTGTGTGTGTGTGCGTGCGTGCGTGCGTGCGTGCGTGCGTGCGTGCGTGCGTGCGTGCGTGCGTGCGTGCGTGCGTGCGTGCGTGCGTGCGTGCGTGCGTGCGTGCGTGCGTGCGTGCGTGCGTGCGTGCGTGCGTGCGTGCGTGCGTGCGTGCGTGTGTGTGTGTGTGTGTGTGTGTGTGTGTGTTTGTGTGTGTGTGTGTGTGTGTGTGTGTAATGAAGAAATAAATTACAACAACTACACAAATCTAACTATTTTTGTGTGAGTTAGTAAAACTGTACCCGAATATCAACAGTGTTTTTTTTTTAATTTATACTGAACCTGTGCATGTTATTGGTCGATGTTTTTTGCTTTTAATACAATTAAGGAGTTTCTCTTTTTTATCAAATGGCTGGACTGTTTGTGGTTAACTCAATTATTTCACATGATAAATTCCGAAAAGATACATTAATAACATATCACTACATTTTTGTACCATTAATAGAAGTTAGTTTATCACGGATATAGTGTGTACGTTGTTCTACGTCAAACTTCGAAGGCATGTACAATAATCAGATACTTAAGATTAGTTTATGAAATGTACAGATTACACACTGCAAGTAATAGTTATTAAGAATTTGACCTCCAGTTGAGAAATATAGATTAAAATAACAATCAGTAATGATATGAATGTTGATAAAAAATGTAAAGATAGTTGATTGTTTTTCTTTAACGAAGTATCCGAAAACGAATGTTAACGTGAATATCATTGTTTCAGAACCATACTAAAGTATAAAAACACCTAACTACATCCACATGTTACAATCCTATCATTTCAATACTAAAAATTCACACACCGGGGATAATAATATACCAATCAGAATTTTGGAAACAGGATATGAGCCATATTGATACTATGTCATACGTTCTTATGCCATATGCGGCCAGCTTAGCTCCCGACCGGCCAACGAAACCGCGAAGTCTGGTCAGGAGCTATCCCGTCCGCTAATGGGACCACGAAACCTTGCGTGACCTTATAGCAGACAGCGAAGCTCCTTGTCAGACTGCGCGGATTCGCAGATTGGCCTGGAGCTACGATGTTCGCATATGACATAAGATCAATTGTCGCATGACGCGGCTCATAATATAGCAATCGGTATTTTGGAAACGGTATATAGTAGCAGTCTTTGCTTACATTTAATTGACAAAGAGTGTATGTATGTTTCTATGTTGTGCTGGTTTTAATTCACTGTCTCAATGGTTCATGATATATATTATAAAAATTAATGATGATAAAGATGGTGCAACATTCAATACGTGTCGAACTTTAAATTTAACACGTTCATATCAAGAACAAGAATATACAGTCATTGTGCGTCATTGTGCGTCCGAAACGAACACTCAATACAACTGCACACTATCAAACTGTTATGTTTACGTGAACATGTACCCACAATTTGTCAATTTCGTCAAAGTATAACATTACGCATGGTGTGTGGTAGTTTATTTTAATCAAATGGTAGTAATTGCCTCTTTAACTAATTTATACCAATCGATTTATCAATCGATAAATCAATTGTGACAATAGGACCTAGCTCTTATTTCAACGATCCGCCAAATATTTACATGTTTTTAAACAAACATATTGATTGTCAATAAAAGAATATTAACCTTACCTTTCTTAAACATCCGACTACATATATCGCAGGTACAGTGTGATTATACGAGTGGTTTATTGTAACTGGAGGTTATATAGAGAATATGTCACTGGTGACTTTTGATATCATTTGATATCAGACGAGGCGAATAAAGGGCTTAGGAAAAGACGAGGCATGCCTAGCCTTTTCACATGTCCGATCGGACGAGTCTGATATTACATGATAAAAACAAAAAAAAACGCGTTATATTATATTTGTTATTTCACATTTAATACAAATAAAAGTATACACAGGGAATAAACCAGATTACCGCTAAATTGTATAGATATATGGTAGTATAATATGCAAAGTAGATACGACCTGACTACTTCTGCTGGCGTCTGTGCATATTTACACATAATAAACAATTCGCAAATAAACAATAAACAAGAACACTATAACACGCATAATTTAACAAAATTAAACAAATGAAGTGACACGGTGCCTATAACCACGTGACTTTTTAAGATCTGTGTTGGGAGAATAAAGCGCGAGCAAGTTAACATTTTTAAGGATGTCTTTTTAAATATTTCACCATTGTAAATGGGATAAAATGGACAGCCCGCTCATTCGTGAGAGTTTTCTATAGGTATCATGATTTTGTTGAACAAATATGTACTTTTTCAGTAAAGTGCAACATGATAATCTGACTGACAAAAAAAAGCACAGATGGAAAGACCCTTGCAAGTCAATATCCTGAAAGTAAGGGCATACAAACGGCGAAACCATAAAACAGACACATATATATGTAACATTTTAACGGGATTGTTTTAAACGATCCGTGCATAAAATATTTCTAGCTTTATTTGCTATTTAGTTAAAAAAACTATATAATTTATTGCATTCAGCATTGAGGGATACAGTCTGTCTGCCTACCTGCCCGTCCGTCCGTCTATCCGTCCGTCCGTCCGTCTGTCTGCTGTCTATCTGTTTGTCTGTCTGTCTGTCTGTCTGTCAAAATCGACAAAAATATGCGACTCTTGTTTGTTTCTGTCTAACAATTACAGAATTTTGGCATTTCCTTGATTTGAAAAAAACAGCAATCAGCTTTAAATATTGCATAAATTATGATTGGTCAAGAGTGAGCAAGCTACGCATCCCGGAAAAATCACATAATTAATACCATGGACATACAGTGTATTTTGACAAATCCTAGAGTCAGCTTTCTTGATTGTGCTGAAACTAGAAAGCGACATCTTGTTCTTGTATCTTTTGCATAGTTTTATCTGACTTATACATGCAATAAAAAGTGCCGTTGACATATCGGCCGAGCCACGTTACTTTTTTCGTTCACGTCCAGACATTCAAGTGTACATACAAATAATATCAATTACGTAATTAGCAGCAGCGTCATGTACGTGAAAATTTATGACGTAATATTAGATGTACACGTAAAAGGATATATTACATAACGAAACAGTTTTTCTAACCATAATATACCAAATTCCTCACAGCAGGTCTACCATTCTGACCACTGTAACCACAGTGTCACGTGCAAAATACTTAAAAGGCCATAAATTGCAATATTGTTTTCTTACACTCGAGCATTTGCACGGATACAGTATGAAAATATTGAGAAAACTCTGTCGATGTCTATTTTCAACGATCATGCAATGTTATCCAAAACCATAGCATGTCCAAACGCAAAGCTATGTGTAGCACTTTAAACTAGACAAACGATTCAACACAATATTAATGACATGTGTATAATTAACATTTGTGCCACCTATAATCTTAAAAGTCTAATAATTATCTTAAAAATAACATCATAATAAACATAACCTCAGTGGCGTTTTATACAAGTAATATTTACGTTGAAGTTCTATGTGTTGCCATGTATGGCGTGTTTACGATTCCCGCATTCAAACGTGAATTTACAAAGTCATTTATCGACAGTAACAATCACACCAGTGTTCTAAGATGAGAACCAACGACATTAAGTGAACTCTTACTGTGAAAGTATTTTGTCAAAGCATTGAATACATTCGTTTAGTCTAGCCGCTGATTTATATTCAAACAATCCTTTAACATCAAGTCGGGTTAGTTATTAACGCCTATGAAAATAGAAACATGTTCAAATCCGTAAATCAGGTCTCGTAATACATGTGTTAATAAACATTGGATTGAAAATAACCATGAATATTTCAAAATAAATAGGAAGAAGTTTTTTTCGGTATTTTTGTATGTTTGATACTGTATTTGTATTGTTGTTTCTGTTCATTGAAGTGTGTTTAGCAGTCTGCAATAAAGCTGTGTGTTTTGACACTTGCTGAGTCCTAAAACATTTCCGTAGATGTAATGTAACCTAATTGTAACCTAATTTGTATTACAACATGGCTGACCACTCTGGGTTAATGGTCGCCATCTTTCGAACTACTTTCAAAAGTACAACAACAACAATAACAGTAGAAGACAATTTTAATTGCGAAAAGTTGAAAAATTGAGTACATGTGTCACGGTTGTTGAGTGAAATAGTGTTATTTTTAACTGTGTATGAAGCATGTGAACTGGTAGTGAAATAACCGAATTGTTGGTGGAAATGGAATTTAGAAATATATCTAATAATTGAATTCATCATCGTGTAGAATAATCATCAGCATCATTTCTGTGGAACATTGCACTATTTAAAAAACAAGTGTTTCATAGCTATGGTGCTTTTGACATAGTTCACTAACCATCAAGACTGAAATGATTTATGCACACAGGTAAAGTAAATAATTGAATTTGTGCAGAATGTTTATTTTTTACAAATTATTATTTAATTTGACCAATTTATTTTAGATTGATTGCACTGAAACTCAAAGTCTAAAGCTTAGTAAGACACTTAAGCCAGTTTTCTGAGAAGAAACAATACTTGTTCAGAGTATAGCAGGATCATGCGGCCTCTGGTTTATTTATTTGGCCTCGGCCTTTAACCTGGGTCGCTTTGATTTCAGGTGTTTAGCCCCCATATCAACAAGGCTCTCGACCCTATATGTAGTTATTCATATTGTATAAAGATTTTGAGAACCCTCACTCGGTGCCAGTGGGGATAAAACAGGGACCTTCTTATAGCTAGATGAATGCATCAAATATGCCAGCAACACTTCATAATCAATAACTTTATAATTGATGATTCTGTTCTTTTAACTACATTACTCATTTACCAAAACAATGTGAAACACATTTTTATGCCCCCAAAGGAGGGCATATAGTGATCGCACTGTCCGTCTGTCTATCCATCACACTTTGCATTTAGGTTTCGAAAAAATGCTCATAACTTCTATGTCGCTTCAGATGTAACATTCATATTTGGTATGCATGTGTATATGGACAAGGCCTTCCCATACACACAAAAATTTTGACCCCTTTGACCTTGAACTTAGGGTCGGCTTTTAGGTTTTGAAAAATGCTCATAACTTCTATTAAAGCGTTTATCGGTGGCGTATGTCATCCTACGGAGACAGCTCTTGTTTTTGCTACTGTCCTCTGCACAAACCATGATATATCTGCATATATGCCTCCAACCAAATCAGTAAAACTATTTGTCACTTAATTACAGTAAACTTATTGCATGTTAACTTTTCAACAATATATATATACATGTATATATAATTATATATAACAGATCTTGAAAAAAACTCACATCAAACTTCAAATTGTTTTAGTAAATTATAGGCTTTAATTGGTATTGTGACATTGACACCACTCATGCATGCGACTATACAATTATACAACTATGGAGCACATTATTTATAAGAAATTCCAATACATTAACATATCGTCTCTGATTTAAGGCAGATAATCTAGTGCTTTTTTGCTGCCATTTTTACTATTACACATTTTTTCATTTTATGTTATGATGCATTGATCTTGTTTTTAAATTAACCAAGCAATCATGTTAAACTTTTGAAGAAAGATGTTGTCTGATAAATATAGAAAATATAATCACTACAAAGTGAACAAAATTCAGTTGAATACTGTGACCAACAAAGATTTGCCAAAGAGAAATTCAGATCATGATTTAAATTAAATACAAGTAATATGAAAGTCTGCCTATTGGATCCCAGTTAAGACTTATTTGTCAAATCTGCACATTAATTTTCCCTTAGCCATGTAGAATTGGGGATTAAATACCATCAAGTCATGTAAAAAGGAGCAGGGTATAGCACGCTGCTATTGATTTCTTGAGCTTTCACATGAATTTTACGGGTAATTTTCATACAAAAAATGATATTATGTAGTGTAATGATAAAGCATTATGAGCACAAATTATATCTCTTACTAGTGGTGCAAAAATCATTTCAGTGTCACATTTCAAAAGAAAATTTATATAAAAAGGTATTATTAATTGTTAAAACGTTATAAAAGGTTATTTCAATACACTAAAGCATTTAATTACAAGAACAAGTGCATTTTATGTCCATTACAATACATGTAACAGTATTGGCATTGTATTTATCTGCATTTGATGTGCATTTAATACACTTAAAAATGCAGACAAGACACACTTCTAACAGAAACAAATGTATTTTTTTCTGCATTTTTTCAGCATTAATACTCTTCAAGTGTATTTTTTATCATCCCAAATACACTTTACCAGGAAAAAGGTATGTTAAAATGCATTTTTAGTTTGTTTTAAGTATATTTTCAAATGCATTAAGACACTCTTTTCTTTTGCAAAAAATGTTGAACAAAAACTTGAAAATATTTAATATACTAAAGTGTAGTAATAATTAAAGTTTTGTATGAGCATCAAAAACAGTGTCAAATTCATACCAGTGCCTATTTAGTAGCAGTAGGCCTTATATGGTCTACTTGTGGTAGAAATAATGCATTTTGTATAATACAACATACATAAATTAAAAAATATAGCTGCCCATACAGTTCAATACAATGTTCAATTAACTACACTATGCAAAGTTGAAATATGACATCAAGCTTGGAATAATCTTTTCAATAATGAATAATATGCTGTTTTAATTTATAAGTGAAATAGACACTTGCATATAAAAACTGATTTTAAATCAAAACTAAATGTTTAATTTGATTTTTAGCTCCACTGGCCAAAGGTCCTGTGTCCATCGTGCATCCATGCATAAACTTTTCCTTTAAACATCTTTTTCTAAACAACTGGTCAAATTCTGATGAAATTTCTTAGGAATGTTTCTGGGGTGAACCTCTTTCAAATTTGTTCAAATTATGCCCCTGGGGTCAAATTTGACTCTGCCCTGGGGGTCACAAAATTGAAAATTTGCTTAAATAAGGCCTATTTTGTGAAAACTTTCAAAATCTCCCGTCCATAACCATTGGGCCTAGGGCTATCAAATTTGGTATGTAGAGACATCTAATAGTCCTCTACCAAATTTGTTCAAATTATACCCCTGGGGTCAAATTTGACCCTGTCCCGGGGGTCACAAAAGTGAACATATGCTTATATAGGGTATATTTTGTGAAAACTTTACAAATCTTCTCATCCATAACCATTGGGCCTAGGGCTACCAAATTTGGTATGTAGTGGCATCTTATAGTCCTCTACCAAGTTTGTTCAAATTATGCCCCTGGGGTCAAGTTTGACCCTGCCCCGAGGGTCACACAATTGAACATATGCTTATATAAGGCCTATTTTGTGAAAACTTCAAAAAAATTCTTGTCCATAACAATCCGGCCTAGGGCTATCAAATTTGGTATATAGTGACATCTAATAGTCCTCTACCAAATTTATTCAAATTTAATCCCTAGGGTAAAATTTGACCCTGCCCCGGGGGTCACAAAATTGAACATATGCTTATATAATGCCTATTTTGTGATAACTTAAAAAAAAATCTTGTCCATAACCATTAGGCCTAGGGCTACACAATTTGGTATGTAGTGACATTGTATAGTCCTCTACTTAGTTTGTTCAAATTATGCCCCAGGGGTCAAATTTGACCCTGCCCCGGGGGCCACAAAATCAATTATATGCTTATATAAGGCCTATTTTGTGAACATTTTAAAACTCTTCTTGTCCTTAACCATAAGGCATAGGGCTACCAAATTTGGTATGTAGTGACATGTTATAGTTCTCTACCAAGTTTGTTCAAATTATGCCCCTTGGGTCAAATTTGACCCTGCCCGGGGTCACAAAACTGAACATACGCTTATATGGGGCCTATTTTGTGAAAACTTTAAAAATCTTGTTGTCCATAACCATTGGGCCTAGGGCTACCAAATTTGGTATGTAGTGACATCTAATAAACCTCTACCAAATTTGTTCAAATAATGCCTCTGGGGTCAACTTTGACCCTGCCCCGGGGGGTCACAAAATTGAATAAACGCTTTTAAAGCGCCTATTTTGTAAAATATTTAAAAATCTTCTTGTCGAAAACCATTTGGACTATGGCTAACAAATTTGGTATGCAGTAACGTCTTATAGTCCTCTACCAAGTTTGTTCAAATTATGCCCTTTGGGTCAAATTTGATCCTGACCCGCATGTCACAAAATTGAACATTATATACGCTTATATCTTGCTTATTTTGTGAAAACTTTACAAATAGTCTTGTTCTTAACTCTAGGACCTAGGGCTACCACATTTTGTATGTAGTGAGATATAGTAGTCCTCTACAAAGTTTTCTCAAATTATGCCCCTGGGGTTAAATTTGACCCAGCCCAGAAGGTCACAAAAGTGTACATGTGCTTAAATAGGGCCTATTCCCGTCTGTAGATCTGCCATAGTCATTAGCACTTTTCTATGGATTTCCATAGAAAATATTACGGAATTCTACGGAAATCGATGGAAATCCATGGAATTTGATGGAATTCCATCCACTTGCCAATTTTCCATCTGAAGCTGTTATGGAATTCCACGGAATATCAACTAAAATTCCATGCATTTCCACGGAATGTATGGAAAACACCATGGAAAGTTGGACTTAGCCATTTTTTTCAACGGAAATCGTTATGGAAAATAACTTATACATTTTCTTGGATGGAAATCAATGGAAAATAACTTAGAAAATTTTCGCTGGTTGTCTGAAATGTATTTGTAGTTTAATACATGTATGAATTTATTTGCATCATGTATTTTGTATTTAAAAGAAAATGCAATAAGGATAAATATAAATTTGTTCTAGAAATTGGAACAGTTCTGGAACTGTTCCATATTTGTGTTCTAAAACGTATGTTCTGGAATTGTTCCAAAACAGTTTTTTTAGAATAAATCCAGAACATTTGTGGAAAATGGCTTAGGACTGAAACTGTTCCAATAATTTCAAGAACCTTTTTAGAACATTTCAAGGACAAAATATGGTCAAGAAATTTCTAAAAATGTTTTAAAATGTAGTTCTAGAACACATCTAGAATGCTTTAAGAACCAGTAAGTTCTACAAAAGTTCTAATGGGGAATTAGAACACATATAGAACACCTTACACTTACAAATAGCCAAATAGACTTCATAGTAGCGACAGCAGCAGCAGCAGTAGTAGTAGTTGTTGTAGATGTAGTAGCTGTATTAGTAGTAGTAGTTGTTGTTGTTGTAGTAGGTGTTGTTGTTGTAGTAATTGATGTAGTAGCAGTAGTGTTTTTTATATCAGTAGAGGTTGTGGTGGCAGAAGTAGTAGTAGAAATAGTACCATTAACAGTTTCTGAAGCAATAGTAGTAGCAATAGAAGTAGCAGTAGTAGCAGTTGTTGCAATAGTAGCAGTTGTTGCTGCTGTTGTTGTTGCTGCTGTTGTTGTTGCTGCTGTTGTTGTTGCTGCTGCTGTTGTTGTTGCTGCTGTTGTTGCTGCTGTTGCTGCTGTTATTGTTGCTGCTGTTGTTGGTGGTGTTGTTGATGCTGTAGTAATTAAAGTAGTAGTTCTGCAGAAGTAGGAGTAGTTGTTACTTTCAAAGCAATTTCTACAAGTTAAAATTCCTTAACCCTGTCCAAGTGGTATACACACTGTTTTTTCTCAATATCAAACTCAGCCAGTCCAGGTTGTCAAATAACAATCTATCTGATAACCCCAACGTGTGCTTTGCATCAGATGTTGGGTATGTTTGCTGCAAATCTATTGGTTATAAGATATAACAGCCTTTTCTAATTGGCTGAATTCAAATACAGAAAGTTTACCTGTTAGATTGAAACATGAAACATGGTGAACAATGTACTGGTTAAACTTGTTAAAATAAAGTTAAAGAAATTTAACAAACAGAAGAGTTCATGAGTTTTTCCATTAAAAACACTTTCTTAAAATACTTATGTATTTATATCATTTGGAAAGTGACATGAAATATTGCTAAAGAGTGATGCATACAGTGTTTGAGCAGTCTGTCTAGGAATAGAACAACAACTGAAGGTTTGTGTTTTTTATTATTTCTAAATATTTCTTTAAATTTAATCTTCTTATGACATTATTGTAGACCTTTTTATGTGATATTTGAGGTTTTAGTATGGCAAATATTAGTTTAAAAGCAGCTGTCACCCATATTTTCACCAAATTTTCACTTAGTGGAGTTTGCAGGTTGAAAAAGGAAGTAATAAGACCTATGTGGAGAAATTAATAACATTGAATGTAGTATAGGAATTTTATTATGCAAGGTTATGGAACTGAGGCTAAGGAAGTTTTGTACTGTGCATGGTGAGCACTCAATGCTCATTAATGGTGTTAATGTTTATTATTTTCCCCCGCCATAGGCGGAGGGATATTGTTTTGGCGTTGTCTGTCCGTCCTTCCATCCTTCCGTCTGTCCGTCTTTCCATCCGTCCGTAGCCATATCCTGGAAGTGCTTTGGCGGATTTCATTGAAACCTGGTTCGAGTATATATACATGGATAAGAGGATGATGAACGCCAAATGGAATTGTACACCATCTGTTAAAAACGGGGTTATGGCGCTTTGTATCTTTAAAAAATGCTTGTTTGAGTGTCAAATATAATACTTATGTGTCCAGAAGCATATTGGCGGGGGATATCAATTCAACGTATTTGCTTGTAAATAAAAAATTAAACCAATGGAATTGGTTTTTAGGTATCTGAGTGTGCATTTTCATACCAATAGAATTACACATCATTCTATTTATAGCAATATTAAATTTATACTAATCATACCAACAAATTAAGTTATGCTTAGTGCTTTGCGATGTATTCACTTCGTTTTAAGTTCTCTTTCTAAAGACCATTTAACAACTTAATATTTAAAACAATTCATGAATTACGTTCCCTACACATTTTCATTATGTGCTTTAATTACCATTGACCAGTTGATGGAAGATACTGCAGAGTTTGGCAGGGAAATAATCTAACAGCAAAGCGGCTCTTTAAGCGCATTTACCAAGAGGACTTACAGGGCCACAAATTCATGGTAAATATTGTCATGCCCTGGGCTAGATAAGTTATTTTATGTTAACCACCTGAAAGTATTTTGTCTTGGAATTCAATATATTGGTCTTAATCAGTTACACTTTTCTGGATCCTGTGATAACTTTAAAAGTTCTAAGTATTTTTTCATGAAACTTGAAACATGAACAGATGACAATAAGGACATTTTGCACGTCATTTCATGTTGTTTATAATGCAAGAATTCTGGTTGCTATGGCAACAAATATATTTAACAAACTAAAAATAGTGAAGTTTAACAGGTAGGGGACCATATTGCTTTGCAATCTCTTGTTATAGTTTGAATGTAAATAACTCTTTGCTTTAGACATTTTTATGATTTTTTATTCTGTAGAGCACATGTGAGCAGTATACAATGTACCTCATACCAAAAAGGACCCGGAGGCAGTGACTGGTGTTCAATATTCTCAGAAGAAAAGGAAAATGGCAGTGGAAGACTTGTACAAACATTTTTAAAAACTAGCCTCTGTGTTAAGCCTGGCAGTCTGTGGCTAGTGACATGTTTTATTTCGGTTACTTCTTGTATAAAAAGACCAGTTATTTATTTTGTGAATTGTATTTTGTGTTTGTTTTTTGTCTTTATTTATTTGTGTTTTTTTTAATTTAGGAATTTGAAACTTGGATAATTGAATAAAGTCCGTGTTCAACAGTACTGAGCATAGTATAATAAATAACAAATTTACAACAGTTGTTAATTTGTTATGTATTATTATTAACTATGCTCAGTACTTGAATACTGGTTGTCTGCATGGGAATTTGTTTTCTAGAAAGTTGGTTTCAGACTTAAATATTTTTGAAGTTAACCTTCGGAACTTTTCTAGAATTGTACTGGAACACATCAACTAGAACTGAACTTCTGTTATCATACTGAAAGTGTTCTAGAATTAATAAGGAACAGTTGTTGAACGTTAAAACTTATGAGAAAAACTCTAGAACAATTGTGCGTGATGTGTGTGTGCATGTAATTGTGTGTGTTTATGAACATATGTTAGAAAGGAAGTATACTTGTCATAAGAGAAATGTAAAATTCTACTTCTATGTTTTATATTGTGCCTTTTATAAGTTTTTCTTTTCTCACCTGTATATGCGGGCATGTTTATGGATGTGTTTCTGAATGTGTGCATGCATGCCTGTGGTTAAGAGAGTTGGTACTTTATGAAAATGTAAAACCACTCATTTTTGAATATGTACTGTGACTGCATGTGTGTGGTTAATGATTGATGCCAGATCTTGTTCTTGTTTAACTTCTATGATGAAACTTTTAGTTACATTCACATTTGTTTTTCAAAATCGATAAAATGCCTTTGATCTATAATCTGTTTTTTTCTATTTTATTCCAGCTTTTTATTAAATTCCATATCTTTTCACGGAATTCCATATAATTCTATGGAATTCCACGGCATTCTATGGAATTCCATGGCGTTCTATGGAATTCCACGGCGTTCTATGGAATTCCACGGCGTTCTATGGAATTCCACGGCATTCTATGGAATTCCACGGCATTCTATGGAATTCCACGGCATTCTATGGATTTCCACGGCATTATATGGAATGCCACGGAATTCTATGGAATTCCACGGCATTTTATGGAATTCCATCCCATATCAAGTCCCTCTTCTGTTTTTTTTTCACTTTTCCATTGATTGCATGGAATCGGATGGAAAGTTAGTGCCAATACTCCACGGAATTCCATCTAACGATTTCCATAGAATTCCATATGATTCCACGGCAGATCTACAGACGGGTATAATTTAAGTATTTGCACATGCAGAGAAATTTGTTTCAGCCTTTTTTTCAGCAGTGGAGTGATACAGGGCCATCATGACCCTCTTGTTTAAATACTCAAAAAATGAAACCGTGTTCATGCTTGCATGAACACAGTTTATAAATGCTGTCAGAATTATAAAATATGCATTTACTATAAATACAAATGCCAGGGAAAAGTGCTTTTTGTACTAAAAAATTCGAATGAATATTACAATAATACATTCTGAATACTTTAGTATGTAATTAACAGTTTTTGTCTGAGAAAATCACTAAATTTTATATATTTATTCAAATTCACATAAATCATATTTCAAAAACACATCATTACTTCAAATCCTTTCACACAATACTGAAAAAAATGCACAGTTTCTGATTGTTATTGATTCTTTATTAATTTATACATTTTTTAATCTTAATGCATCCTCAATTGTATAATGCACATCTTAATCTGTACAAACATTTTTAAAAACTAGCCTCTGTGTTAAGCCTGGCAGTCTGTGGCTAGTGACATGTTTTATTTCGGTTACTTCTTGTATAAAAAAGACCAGTTATTTATTTTGTGAATTGTATTTTGTGTTTGTTTTTTGTCTTTATTTATTTGTGTTTTTTTTAATTTAGGAATTTGAAACTTGGATAATTGAATAAAGTCCGTGTTCAACAGTACTGAGCATAGTATAATAAATAACAAATTTACAACAGTTGTTAATTTGTTATGTATTATTATTAACTATGCTCAGTACTTGAATACTGGTTGTCTGCATGGGAATTTGTTTTCTAGAAAGTTGGTTTCAGACTTAAATATTTTTGAAGTTAACCTTCGGAACTTTTCTAGAATTGTACTGGAACACATCAACTAGAACTGAACTTCTGTTATCATACTGAAAGTGTTCTAGAATTAATAAGGAACAGTTGTTGAACGTTAAAACTTATGAGAAAAACTCTAGAACAATTGTGCGTGATGTGTGTGTGCATGTAATTGTGTGTGTTTATGAACATATGTTAGAAAGGAAGTATACTTGTCATAAGAGAAATGTAAAATTCTACTTCTATGTTTTATATTGTGCCTTTTATAAGTTTTTCTTTTCTCACCTGTATATGCGGGCATGTTTATGGATGTGTTTCTGAATGTGTGCATGCATGCCTGTGGTTAAGAGAGTTGGTACTTTATGAAAATGTAAAACCACTCATTTTTGAATATGTACTGTGACTGCATGTGTGTGGTTAATGATTGATGCCAGATCTTGTTCTTGTTTAACTTCTATGATGAAACTTTTAGTTACATTCACATTTGTTTTTCAAAATCGATAAAATGCCTTTGATCTATAATCTGTTTTTTTCTATTTTATTCCAGCTTTTTATTAAATTCCATATCTTTTCACGGAATTCCATATAATTCTATGGAATTCCACGGCATTCTATGGAATTCCATGGCGTTCTATGGAATTCCACGGCGTTCTATGGAATTCCACGGCGTTCTATGGAATTCCACGGCATTCTATGGAATTCCACGGCATTCTATGGAATTCCACGGCATTCTATGGATTTCCACGGCATTATATGGAATGCCACGGAATTCTATGGAATTCCACGGCATTTTATGGAATTCCATCCCATATCAAGTCCCTCTTCTGTTTTTTTTTCACTTTTCCATTGATTGCATGGAATCGGATGGAAAGTTAGTGCCAATACTCCACGGAATTCCATCTAACGATTTCCATAGAATTCCATATGATTCCACGGCAGATCTACAGACGGGTATAATTTAAGTATTTGCACATGCAGAGAAATTTGTTTCAGCCTTTTTTTCAGCAGTGGAGTGATACAGGGCCATCATGACCCTCTTGTTTAAATACTCAAAAAATGAAACCGTGTTCATGCTTGCATGAACACAGTTTATAAATGCTGTCAGAATTATAAAATATGCATTTACTATAAATACAAATGCCAGGGAAAAGTGCTTTTTGTACTAAAAAATTCGAATGAATATTACAATAATACATTCTGAATACTTTAGTATGTAATTAACAGTTTTTGTCTGAGAAAATCACTAAATTTTATATATTTATTCAAATTCACATAAATCATATTTCAAAAACACATCATTACTTCAAATCCTTTCACACAATACTGAAAAAAATGCACAGTTTCTGATTGTTATTGATTCTTTATTAATTTATACATTTTTTAATCTTAATGCATCCTCAATTGTATAATGCACATCTTAATCTGTTTTAACAATTATAATATAAAGATTAAGGCTGACTCAGTAAAATAATAATCCATGATTTCTGCAGTACTTGCAGACAAAATAGGAATACTGCTGTGATATTATCTATCTATCTAATGGGATATTAATTTGGCTTCAATAGAAAAAAATCAAAGCATACACATGTATAAAATGTGTATGTATATATTAGTTAAACTTAAATTGATTGACCATCGATAAAAAGATATTATAATATATGTATGTATATATATATCCTTGTAAAACTAAAAATTAAATATGTATGTTTCTATTACATCATTTAGGACTTTTATTTTCAGACAAAGTAGAGTGAAGCTTAAAACAGTATCCAATTGTAACAGTCAATTTTGGGAAAATCAACCTTATAATTATTTTCTGTGTTGGCCAATGTCATAATTGGTATAAAATGTATATTGAACTGGATGTTTTCTTTATTTTAAATGATAACATTTGCTTGGTCAGCCATAATTGTCACAATCAAGTGGTCTTTTTACACTGTAGTTTTCTCACTGACTATGGGTTTGTTCTGAGAATGAGCCACACAAAGTATCGTTGGGGAGAAGAGTTGTCAATTTTATGTTTATCAGTCTTTCATAATCCAGTATACCTGTAAAAAGGGAATTTGTAACTAATAATCACACAATATACACAATTAAAATTTTATGCATTTAGATTTATTTAGTACTGCACATTAATCATTTTCCAAAAATATGTAGCAACATTACATTATATAATGCTGCAATACTAAAGTAATTTACTAATTAAAGGTCGCTGATGTGTAATGGATGTGGTGTCCACCTAATGATCTGGAGGTCACTGGTTTGATCCCCAGTGTGGGAGCATTCTTAAGAAATCTCCAAGAGACACCCAAGTACTGGTTCTAGGCCCAGGAAACGAACTCAAGAGCATTTCACATACATGTACGTAGTTAGTACTTTAAATTTAATAGAACTTAAAATGGGTTAAAACAACTGAAACCCTTATTAATACATTTTATTTTTAATCAAGCAAATGTGCAAATTCATTAAAGGGGCCTTTTCACAGATTTTGGCATTTTTTTAACTTATTCATTAAATGCTTTATATTGATAAATGTAAACATTGGATCGTAAAAGCTCCAGTAAAAAATCAAGAAAAAAATAAAAAAAGGAAAAGAACATTGCCCGGAGCAGGTTTCGAACCAGGGACCCCTGGAGTCCTGCCAGAGTCCTGAAGTAAAAACGCTTTTACCTACTGAGCTATTCCGCCTAGTACACATTCATGACGTATTTTATACCTTATATAAGCAATCTTCGTAGTTTCACAAAATTTAACGACAAAAACAGAACTCTCCAAATTATTCAATCGTTTCGCGTTGCAACGCTTTATAATTTTTAGGTTTTAAAATCGTCAAAAGATGCATATAATGGCTATATTAGAGCATGGTTAATGTTCAGTATTACTGTTTCCTCACAAATATCATAACTAAAACGAAAACTTACGAATCTGAAACAACTTTTTTCAATTTTGTCAATTTACCAAAGCGTGAAAAGATCCCTTTAAAAATAATGAGTAAAATTTAAAAATTCTACTTTAAAGTAATCATGATAATTTAGATCATTTTCAGAATATTTAATGATGATAATGATACAATTATATATTCCCTAAATGATAAAAATAAAACATGTTATGTTAATTTAAGAAAAAAACGTTTTAATTTTATCAATATCATGGTAATTACAACTAGATACAGGCAATTAGATCAGAAACGTGCATTAATTATATTAACCCATTCATGCCTAGCGTCCTGAAAAAAGGACATTGCAAACAGCGTAGACCCAGATGAGACGCCGCATGATGCGGCGTCTCATCTGGGTCTGCGCTGTTTGCTTAAAGAAATTTCTGTAAGAAATATTCTTAATATAGAAATAAATATACCAGACACCCCTACTTTTGGAAATAAATTGATCCAATTTAGAAGGATGGGAGAGTCCACTGGGCATAAATGGGTTAATGAACAACCCAGACATTTGTAGTGATTTATGGTCACTATTTGATTAACGTTCTATACATGACCTGTCATAAAAGGTATTTTTTTGCCAGTACTACAATCGGCAATGATAGTCTGTATTGCATTCATATTCCAACGTCTATTATCGATTCGCTTCCTCAAACTGAACAAATATTTCATGTTTACATCGCGAAACGTAATGCATCCAGTTTCACTTTCGGTTTGGTTGGTTTTGTAAACACCGTAATTTCATCTTAAAAATTGGATGATAGGGGGATTAAATAATAATGGAAAAGTAAATCACTTGGATAATAGGTCAAAATGCAACACAAATGAACGTTAATAGTGCTCTTAATATCAAAGTTTCGGTAAAAAGTTTGGCGCTAGTTCAACGCGCATGTATACAGCCACATAACAATAGACTGACAACCTTTTGGGTAGTAAAGTAGTAATACAAGGCAATATGGCGACCGTTAGCCACGAGGCCTATCTTACGGAGGAATCCGAGATAGCCGATGTATCACGATTGCATGGCTGACCGGTCGCATATTCAAAGAAGAACAAAAGCTGATGCAATAGGATTTCAAACATAAACTAATAGGATTTTTGCAGATTTAACGGCAGTTGCCGATCAATGGCTACTGAATATGGAATTAGAAATTTAAATTAAAAGGAAAAAGCACAGTAAGAACTGACCATACTACAGTTGTCCATACAACCTTTCAATTGATTATCTGGACTATATGGCTTGCATTAAGGCTTCGTTGAAAGCACGCAATCCGATCATAATATTCGATCAGGTAAAATTGTGTCGTCTTTTATAATGAACAATCGTCTTAAACCCAAAATTCAATCATTAAAAACAAAAAGAAAACGCAGATTTTTTAGTGTGTATTCAATGATTGGCAAACAATGCAACGCCATATCTCTCGCCTTTGTCATCGTAATGGCGGCAGACGCTCTCGGTCTGAGATGACGTTGTCTTTCATCGAGATGGTGAGGCGGCGGACATAGCGGAGATATTCCGGGTATGCAGCTCTCTGTTCTTCAGACATGTGCTGTAATTATACAGCTATATATGAGTCGTGTTCTGAGAAAAATGGGCATAATGCATATGCGAAAATGTCGTCCCAGATTAGCCTGTGCAGTTCGCACAGGCTTATCAGGGACGAAACTTTCCACTTGTATGACATTTTTCGTTTAAATGAAGTATCTTCTTAGCAAAATTCCAATTTAGACGGAAAGTGTCGTCCTGGTTAGCCTGTGCGGACTGCACAGGCTAATCTGGAACGGCACTTTAAGCACATGCAGTATGACCAATTTACTTAGAACACAACTCATATTATATCGTTCAAGTTTATATCCATGACCTAAGTCTCACTGAATGCTATGATAATTGTGTGTGAGACGCCAATATGCGGTTCGGTTCCACTTGCTTTCATTTATCCGAAATTGCACTTGTCTTCATTATTAGTATGTCTTTTATTGTTCAATCAACATTTTATTAGATGGTATTATTCAATTACTAGTATGTGTGCGGATATAAGATGAACTCTTCAGATATGTCTAAAATGCCGTGTTTTATCAATATTTCGTATAAAAAATTAAAAATACATACAGCCTTAACATGTTAATTGGGGTCAAATTTCATTGTAGAATAGATATCGCCAATTTGATTTACTTACCTAAGCACATTTGTTTGAAATAATGTAACCAACTGCATTAAGAGACTTCGCTTATAAATCTATTTCAAACGAGGAATTTAATTTATTACATGTTTGAAAGGACACTGACTTATTTATTACATTTAAAGTTTGTGCATTATTTTGACTGGTCAAACCAAACCAAATGCATTAACATTAATTTTCGCATAATTTACCAGTCATACAAGCATATTACATCCTAATTATTTCCTCTTACAATCTCATTTTGACAAAGGAGATCAGGAAATTACATAATTTGCAACAAAGGATACGTTCGTGAAATTTGCTATACGCATTGTGACCATGTTTAAGAGTGACATATGAGTGACCTATGAGTAACCTACGAGTGACCTATGAGTGACCTTTTCCTGTCCTTTTTGGTCCGCCTCTCCGTTCGCAAACAATGAAAAAATGTACAAAAGCTACGACCACAAAGCATGGTGTACTTATTATAATTGATAACATGATTATATATAAAACAAGGCTATTGTCAAGCAATATGGTCCCCTACCGGCTCCACCATTGTGAAAAATTCCACCATTTTCAGAATGTTTTTTGGTTGCCATAGAAACCACAATTTATGACGTAGGAACAAAATAAAATGACGTGCATAATGTCCATATTGCCATCTATCCATGTTCCAAGTTTCAGAAAAAAATATTCAGAACTTTTTAAGTTATCGCAGGATCCAGAAACCACCATTTTCAGCAGTATTTCTAGTCTATTTGTTGTCATAGCAACCCGAATTTTTGACGTATGAACAAAATGAAATGACGTGCAATATGTCCATATTTCCATCTATCCATGTGCCAAGTTTCATGAAAAAATATTAAGAACTTTTAAAGTTATCGCAGGATCCAGAAAAGTGTGACGGACGGACGGACTGACGGACGGACTGACAGACGGAGCGTGAAACCGGTAGGGGACAATAAAGTAATAATTATTATGAGCAAAAACTTATTGATTTACACATGGAAATCAATGTTACTATATAATTATAAAGTTTAATCAAGATTGATGTTTACAAAGTTCTTGAACAGAAACCACTCATTAGAAAGCAGACAGCACTAATTTGGCGATTGTAATTATTCAATCGCCATAATTCAGACGTGCATCAGGCGATCTGACTAGTTATCGAACGTATGCTAAGCAGTGTAGTCATATTTAAAGATGATACTATTCAAAGTATTTTATTTAGAGAGCGGATGTAGTTTTTGTTTGCCAATATTTGATTCAATCGGTAGGTCATAATTTTAAAAGTGATTTTTGAAAACTGACTGGTTATCGTATCAGGTCAATTTATTATTTGTAAACACATTATCACAAAGTGGCATGTTGATCGGAATGATTTTATCATTGAGAGGACATCATTTTCGTGGACGCCTTCAATTTCCAGGAGGCTTCCGCCCGCCAATCACCCACCCGCCCATCATCCACCCGCCCGCCCATCCATCATCCACCCGCCCGCCCATCATCCACCCGCCCATCAAATCACCCACCCGCCCATCACCCGCCCGCCGATCAACCACCTGCCCGCCACATCACTGGCGTATAAAAATGAAAAGTTATTAAATGAAGTTTATGAACAATTGTTAATGACCGGTAATTATGTGATCATTCTTACTCTTAGTCTGCGTGGAATTCTTCGCTTGGGTTCATTTCGATTTCAAAATTTATGTCCGCCTGAAAATAGCGACACCAGTGCATTTCATTTAGTTGAAAATATATCAAAATGGCTTAAAACCACACAGGAATAACAAAAATCAGTTTGAAAAAGTAACACACATACAAGGA
Organism: Dreissena polymorpha; assembly: GCF_020536995.1. Taxonomy (NCBI): domain Eukaryota; kingdom Metazoa; phylum Mollusca; class Bivalvia; order Myida; family Dreissenidae; genus Dreissena; species Dreissena polymorpha. Next base: position 75,423,797 of record NC_068357.1, on the reverse strand, counting down.
CGCTATAGGTGTCCCTAACAATATTCCTACCAATGTGAGCAGTTCCGCAAAAAATACATACATTTGTCGAAATTTGAGTCTATAGTGCATTTTGTAAGCTATAACAAACCAACAAATGGGTATTATAAATAAGTGGTCTATTGTTCATACTCTTTGGTAGTGGCAAAGTTTTTGACACATTTTGCGAAATGATAGAAATGTATTCCGCACATAATTCTGCAACACCAACGTGAGCTCGTTCACAACTTCATTGACTTTAAGAAAGCTTTCGACAACTTGTGGCATACTGGCGTACGGCATGTTATGAGAGGATTCAACATTGACGAGGAGCTGGTGTCATTCAAGAAATCTACGGAAACGCCAGCAGCACAGTGCTTCTCAACGGACAGCAGTGGTGTTCTTCGGGACATCAGTGGGCGTCTGTCAGGGATTTCTGCTCTTTCCCGTCATGTTCCACTGATCCATGGGCAGATAATGCAGAATACTCCATGAACACCACACCTCAATCGCAGTATTCTACATGGGGGTTTCTATTTATACTTACATCAATGCAGTCGCCCCCGGCCCCGGGTTTAAAGTACGCTAGAGGCCGCACAATTCCGACTGCAGAAGGGGGCAAAATAGGAGCAACAGGCAGTGCAATGGGCACGGCAACGGGCACTGCAATGGGCACGACAACGTTGCCAGAGAAAACAATGGCAGTGCCCCGTCTATGTCGAGGCGGAACCGTCACACAAAACACTGCGTATTTGATCACAAGATCTTTAATCTCCTTCAGTGAAGGCATTTTGCAACTAGAATTGTAGCGAATTCTAACACGGCACGCGACTTGTTTTCTATAGACAAAGAAAGAAAGCAAGTGTGGGTTATTCTGCAATAAATCATGGGCGGTGCTTTATGTTTCGAAAATAGTTCCAAATAAATAAAGAAACTATTGCAGTAAAATGCACGTGGTAAACCCGCTCTAAAATAAATGTAATAAATGTTGCATGTATATAAATGTAATTAAACAACACATTGTATATTTGGCGATAAGCGGCATAACCACGCCGGCAAAGACTGTTATTTTTTAGGAAACGTAATTAAAAAAACATTTATAGCATGTCAGATTTTCAGTAGCATCAATAAACGTGACGTCATTTAGTTCATCAATGAAAGTGACGTCCTTTGCAAAATATTTATGAATGAAAACGACGTCATATGTTTGTACAATTCAATGACGTCACTAAATAGTGAACTTTGTACTTTGAAGGGCGGGGTGTTGAAAAATATAGTTCACGTCCAAAAGCTTTAACCAAATTAACCAGAATCGTGTTAGAATCGAAATAATATTTGTCTATGATGGTTTGTTGTCGAATAAGTCACACTAAGGAGTATAGATGCGTGTTATCAAATCACTCGTGCTTTGCACTCGTGATTTTATTCCTAGGCATCTAGACTCCTTACTGTGGGTTATTCGACAGCAAACCATGATAGAAAAATATTATTTCTTAAATAAAGCGACAGCGCTGTTAAGTCGTTGGATTAATACGGAAACAACGTCAATTACGTCATAACGTCGTGTATCTATGACGTACTAGTATTAAGAAAGTAAAATAAGTTTGATTTGTCGTATTTATTGTTGTTGTTATTTTTCCAACCTTAATTGTTAACACATGTTAAAATTAAGTATATGTTATGATGGATAAAAAGGCTAAATAATAACTTTCTCTAAAAGGGGCCTTTTCACAGATTTTGGCATGTTTTGAAGTTTGTCATTAAATGCTTTATATTGATAAAGCTAAACATTGGTTCTAAAAAGCTGCATTAAAAAATCAAGAATAAGATTTTAAAAAAGAAATAAATGTAACCCTCACCAGGGCTCGAACCACTGACCCCTGGAGTTCTGGAGAAAAACTCTACCAAATAGACCACTCGGCCACCCTGCAAAGTATGTTGTACAAATGTATTTTATACTTTATATAAGCAATCTTCGATGTTTTCAAAAATATAACAACAAAAATCTCCAAATTATTCAATCGTTTCGCGTTGCAACGCTTTATAATTTTCAGGTTTTTAAATAGTCAACTGATGCATATAATGGCTATATTAGAGCATGGTAAATGTTCAGTATTACTGTTTCCTCACAAATATCATAACTAAAACGAAAATGTGCGAATCCGAATCAAACTTTTTTCAATTTTGTCAATTTACCAAAACGTGAAAAGGCCCCTTTAAGAGGCGCCAATTTAACGGGGTGTTATACGGGCGAAACGTGTCACCCCAGATGATCCAAGATGATATTCATAATACATGCTTTACTTTTTTTAAATTTAAATACAATAAAGTGTATACTTCTCTCAATATGTATATATGTGTTTTTCTTACATAGGCTTTTATGTGCGCTTTTTCTAATATTTAACTCTTTCAGTGCTGGGACCGAATTTTGAAGGTCTTTGCAAACAGTTTGGATCCAGATGAGACGCCACAGAACGTCTCATCTGGATCCAAACTGTTTGCTATTCTTATAGAATTCTTTGAAATAAATCGAAATTCAGCAGACGACATTTTAGATGACGACAAATTTCCCAGCATGCAAAGGGTTAACAGTTTATTTGGTTCAGTGGTTTTGATTTTGCTCACTATGTACGAAATATCTTTGAAAAATGTTGATACTTTTTTCAAAGGCTTTCTTGTCATTTTTATAAACATCTACACACTTCGACGTGCGGTGGTCGACGAGCTGGCTTACTTGTGATTACTGCACGATTTTTGCCGTAAACATTTTATTCACATTTACATTGGTATCACGATTTTATGTATGTTCAAAATATGTGCATTTATTATTGCTCATTTTATGTTGCATAATTGTGTTAAACTAGAACATTCTAAAGGGTCAAGTTGTACTTATGAGTGCATAATTGCCAATACAAAGTACCAATACAAAGTACGAATATGTACTTTTATTAATGAGATCGACATGAGCTCCTCTGTCAGCATGGGCATTTTTATTCATGTAACGTATCTAAGGCTGTATAAATACTTATTTAATTATACAAAGAATGTATGATCGAGCATTACATTTATGTGTACATATGTATTACACAATGAAGACCATTGTACAAAATTATGTTAAAGTTCTAGGTACAAAGTTCTATACATAACATTAAATTGACATACTATTAAATTGAAATAAAAGGTAAAGGTCTTATTTATTATAGTGTCACACCTATTGAAAGGGCCAGCCAATTTGCCTTACCTTTGCGTGTATACCATGTACCTCCCAACTCCTATCACTATGCCAGGCGCCAGGCGGATAGAAGTCGGTAACCATTCATGTTTAACGCTCGCGGCTCACGAGCCGGCCATATCGGAACAAGTCCCATGACAAACATCCAGCCTTCGACAAACTCTCCCCATGGGGCTCGAACCTTCGACCTTCCGATCCCTAAGCGGACGCCTTATCCACTAGGCCACGGCGATCGGTGAAATATGTGCTATGTTTGTATGGCTGAGTACCGATTTCATGTGTCTGTCTGTCCGTCCGTCTGCCCGCCCGTACGTCCGTGCGTCTGTCTGTATGTCTGTCTGTTGCGATTACCTACCACTTTAAGCATCAACATTTGAAACATCCTATTTTCCTAAACATTTTGACTTGTACTGCATTCGACTGACTGTGACATTTTCCAGTGTTAACGGGAGACAACTGCAACAATGAGTTGCTTATACAAGGGCGTGTTATAATAAGAACTGGCTTTACCCGCATAAGACACAGCCGTACTAATCTATAAAATGGCCGAAATAGAAACGTACGTGGAAAAACTTTCCAATGGAAATGCTGATCAGACAGAGTCAAGCGTCATTGATATCGGAAGCGAAATATACAGATGGAGAGTTCTTTCACAGCAATTAGTGATGAACGATAAAACTATTGCTAAATACCTTCTTGATGTGTAAGAATATGTCGTTTTCACTCAATAAAATTCTTTTTCACCAAGTCCAAGCCAACATTTGTTTGCATTAAAATATCTACTGGTCAGTGAGTATTTGTCGGACAGCAGTATTTACCGGACGTTCTATTTATTTCGTGTATTGTAACGCTTAATCACGATCATTTTTTCACTTATTTACAGACGCTTGTTTCCTTGAAGTTGACAGCAGTTCGTTAGTCACTAGTGTTATAAATAAACATTTGCGGATGTTTACAAATGTCGTAGCAATGTTATGCGACCTCCTCGCGGGGGATATTAATAGCAGGAGCATGCTCAGAAGAAAGCCCTTACTGAAATCCGACATGTGCTTGATATTTTTGTTCGACTACTACAATACTCAATAGTGCAGGTCTCAATTATTTGTCTAACAATCACTTATTTTACCAGAATCTAATGTGTTTAACACACATGATTTAAATTATAGTTTTTTAACATTTAAACTCGATACAATTTGATGTTTACATATATCTTTCCAAATTGCTTGCAAAATAAACATGTATACTTGTAAACATTTCAAAGAAATAGAAAAAAACAACAACATTTAACACTAAAAATACACTGTTTGGATTTTCTCCTTGATAAAAGGATAGTTTTGTTTTATCAAAGATGGTTATTTATAGATCTTTGTTGCACTGGTATTGAACCATTAAATTAATTTATTTACTTCATTAACCAGGTTTTCCGAAGGAAAAAACTGGTTATTAGATTGGCGAATGCGGGCGGGCTGGCTGGCTGGCTGGCGGGCTGGCGGAATAAGCTTGTCCGGGCCATAACTATGTCGTTCATTGTCAGATTTTAAAATCATTTGGCACATTTGTTCACCATCATTGGACGGTGTGTCGCGCGAAATAATTACGTCGATATCTCCAAGGTCAAGGTCACACTTTGAGTTCAAAGGTCAAAAATGGCCATAAATGAGCTTGTCCGAGCCATAACTATGTCGTTCATCGTCAGATTTTAAAATCATTTGGCACATTTGTTCACCATCATTGGACGGTGTGTCGCGCGAAATAATTACGTCGATATCTCCAAGGTCAAGGTCACACTTTGAGATCAAAGGTCAAAAATGGCCATAAATTAGCTTGTCCTGGCCATAACTATGTCATTCATTGTGAGATTTTAAAATCATTTGGCACATTTGTTCACCATCATGGGACGGTGTGTCCCACGAAAGAATCACGTCAATATCTCCAATCTCAAGGTCGCCACGACTAAAAATAGATTTAAAAAAAAAAAAAACTTACAAAGGGGGTTAATTTTTTTTGGTCATTTCAAAAGTTCAGTTTGAGTTTTCTCCCTTTATCAGATTTTTTTTTCACAATGAAAACCTGGTTTTGTGACAATTTTGTCCCTTGTTTTAATGTTGATGTTAAGAAGTGCTCATTTAAACTCTTTTTTTTCTTTCCAAATACTCAATAAATATAAAAGTCTGGAAAATACTTCTGTACAGTTGAAAATTACCACCCTTTAACAGTGCTCCAGCTAGAATTTGAAAAGGGCAGGGTGGCTTTTTTGTCAAAAGGGCACTTTCGACGCGCAGTATTTTGTGAAAAGGGCACTTTCGACGCGCAGTATTTTGTGAAAAGGGCACGTTCGAGCGCGCGGGTGTTTCTGGAATGCTTTTATTTGCATGTTAATTTATATGTTATAAATAATTGTATTATTCCCATTATTATTAAACCATTCAAATATAATGTCTACAATGAGGATTAAACTAATTACAATGTAATAAGAGATTTATGAATTATCATATGTAAAAAAAAAAAAAAAAAAAATTTTTTTTTTTTTTTTTTTTAGTGGGGGGGGGCAGGGCGGAGGTTCGGGGGGGCAGGGCGGAGGTTCGGGAGGGCAGGGCGCGGCGCCCTTCGATTTAGGCCTAGCTGGAGCACTGCTTTAATGACCCCATATACGGCCCTCGTACATACGCATGCGCCTATTAAAAAATATTTTGTTTACATTTGCTTGTACATTTGTAGATGACTAACCCAGGATGTATCCATAAATTCTTTATAAAATATTTTGTATTATTTAGAAAGTTATTAAATATAACCTCTAAAGTTCGTCCGAGAAATACTGGCTGACCAGTATTAATTGACAAACATAAACAATTGAATCGTCTTCAAACAGTTACAACTTTTACCAGGAAATCTCAAAATGATACGACAGAGTGACAATTAAATCTTGGGCAAATAAAGAAAGATAAACTTAAAGCAATACTTTAAAAATCTTCATTTGTCCAAATACCGTACAATTCCTTTATATTTAGCAAAGCCTAATTTTGATCACTTTGTTTACATTAAGAACTGCAGGGATCTTGCGATGACATTACACGTATGCGCTCCAAATATTTTGTTTGACTAACAAAACTACGCTTGTATATAAATACAGGCATGTCTAAAATGAGTAAAAAACAAGTATAATTGCATTTCAATAATCTGACTTCAATCGAAATAAACCCAATTTAGCCCATTTCCAGTCAATTATTTCTTTACTCTTCATTAAACGTGCAAAAAAATTGCAGACTACTGCGCTGTAAACAAACACTTTTATGTATTTAATTTTCTTTTACGTTTTCACAATTCTCAGAAAATGTTGCATGGAACAATCTGTGCGTGCACATTGCGAAAATAATTGACTTGACGATATACACGTGTTCGGTCTGTATACCCTGTCTCGATTAGATGCTAATTTTATCAATTAAAAGTAACATATAAACCGACATTTTTTTAACACTTTGCAAACGTTTATATTTTTTGTTGTTGCAATTCTTGATCACTTTTACGTGTTGCTCAAAAGAAGATTGACCATCATAAAAACAGAAATTGTTTTACTTGTTTCATTAACCGCTCGATTCACGGTAATTGGAGGATAAGTGTTCTAAAATTTTTAGTAAATTGGGACCTTTGACAACATTTAACATTTGGCTACAAAGCTGAATGGCTAATAAAGAACATTGTTTCTTGAAAAAATTGCTAGTATCCTAACATCAAGTTTGAAATCCTCAAAAAAAAGCTCAAATACCTTGTATGCTTTATGCTTTTTGATAAAGTTGTGACATCACAAGTATTTTACAAATATATGACTTTGAATCATTATAAACATAACTAGAAATGGCGCGGCAGAGGCCGACGCGTATCCCCACGCCGAATGTTTGACCTAGGTGTGCCCCAGGGTTGGTAATGGGGCCATGCATAGCTGAGATTGACCGTATTGTCATAAGAGAAGTTCATCATCAATTAGAAGTGAATTGGTGTAGAAATGAAGAAGTTATAGTAAAAGGCAATTTTGGGTGGGTGTGGTCTATGTGGGCGGGGCCCCAGGGTTGGTAATGGGGCCATGCATAGTTGAGATTGACCGTATTGTCATAAGAGAAGTTCAGTATCAATTTGAAGTGATTCGGTGTAGAAATGAAGAAATTATAGTAAAAGGCAATTTTGGGTGGGTGTGGTCTATGTGGGCGGGGCGCCCCAGGGTTGGTAATGGGGCCATGCATAGTTGAGATTGACTGTATTGTCATAAGAGAAGTTCAATATCAATTTGAAGTGAATCGGTGTAGAAATGAAGAAATTATAGTAAAGGCAATTTTGGGTGGGTGTGGTCTATGTGGGCGGGGCCCCAGGGTTGGTTATGGGGCCATGCATAGTTGAGATTGACCCTAATGTCATAAGAGAATTTCAGTATCAATTTGAAGTGAATCCGTGTAGAAATGAAAAAATTATAGTAAATGGAATTTTTTGGTGGGTGTGGCCTATGTGGGCGGGCGCCCCAGGGTTGGGATTGGGGCCATGCATAGTTGAGATTGACCCTAATGTCATAACAAAAGTTCAGTATCAATTTGAAGTGAATCCGTGTAGAAATGAAAAAATTATAGTAAATGGAAATTTTTGGTGGGTGTGGCCTATGTGGGCGGGCGCCCCAGGGTTGGGAATGGGGCCATGCATGGTTGAGATTGACCGTATTGTCATAAGAGAGGTCCAGTATCAATTTGAAGTGAATCGGTGTAGAAATAAAAAAGTAAATGTAAAATAACCTAAAAAAATGAGTGATAATTTCTGACGCGGCCCCACCCCAACCGCTATAACTTTTGACCCAGGGGTCAGATCAAAATTCCAAATAGTGCAGGGTCGCACATATGCTCATAGCTACCATGTGTGTAAGTTTCAAGGTTCTAGTGCTTTTAGTGTAGGAGGAGATAGTGGCCAGGACGGACGGACAGACGGACGGACGGACGGAGATAACCACAATATCCCCACCTTTTTTTCAAAAAGCGTGGGGATAATTATTAACCTTTAATAAATAATCAATTGTGATGATGGTGTCAAAACCCAATCTTGAAAATAGGTTCTTGTTGAGCCATGCATTCTGATTGGCTAATCAAATTTCAAGATTTGCATACTATTCATAGCCTTAAAACTTACATTTCATGGTAGGTTAATTTCTTGTGTAAAAATGTCAACAGACGATTAAGTTTGAAAAGTACTCATACTCATAAAAAATGGATTTTGTGTTTCTAAGGGACACTATAATGGACAATATATAATTGAGGAAATATTTGTTGAATTACAATATGTTGACCTGTTTTGTAGCATTTTTGATCATCAAATTGATGGTGACTGTGTCCAAACATTTTCAATAACAAACTGCATCATATGCGAATGTTCTATCAAGGGATTTTATGCGATCTCCATACACACGACTCAAAAAGAACCCACGACTCAACAAGAACCTACCATATTTGTTTTAAGAAAATATATCACCATGGCAATATATGAGCATTTCCATTTTGAATTCACAACAACACAATTATTTTTCTCCTTATGATTTTTGTTTTTAACCAAATGTAATGCGGGTTACCTATGGATTTCCAATTTTTTGGTGATGTACATGTTGGTTTTAACTTTATTATTCGGCACACAGGGAATTCTCTTTGAACAAGCATCAATTTAATTATATAGATCTGCTAAATAAACATTCAATTGAGTTTAGCATAAGGTCATATATATAAACACTCTGTAATTTTAAACAACTAGAAAGCCATTAATTGAAGTTTAGTCATTACAGAATCAATTTATATAAAACTTTATTTAGTCTAGATTATTCACCAAACAAACATCTCTAGCTCGAATCCTGGACTGCTTGTGTTATGACATGAGGCTTATAATTAACGTATATGACCTACCAATCTTATAAATTTCCTAAGATTGTTTACTTTCATGTTTTCGTTAGTCTTTTTTTCTTTCTGTTTCTTGATGCTACTGCTATGATGCCATCATTTTTGTAATATTAAAGCTGGGTTCTAACTAAAATATCATATAGACTGCCATTGATTTCCTCCATTGCATGATCATAAGCCTATCTTCCTTTATTTTATCAGGCAAATTTTACATTCATATATGAGGTTATGACATTACCAAGGTTGGCTTTCGGAAATTTAAAACAGTAATTAATGGGTTTTATTTATTATTCAAATTTTATACCACATTTGATTGCTTAGAATAAGCTCTTGTCTGCAATAAAAAAGCATTTAACATTATATTTCTTACGGTCTGTATTTAGACAGTTGATTGCATGGTAATAAGATTGCAAGTTTGTTCCATATCTTTTGAAAAAAATTATATACTCTTACTACATGCATGTTATGTTTCTTTTTTATCATTGCAGTTATGAAAAGCATGTCAATAACTCCACCCCAATCGCATCAAATGAAAGAAATCAAGAAGATGTTGAGCCTCTGAATGCTACAAGTGAAACAACTGAAATATCAAGTCTAAAACAAGAAGACTATACTGCTCTTGAAACAGACTCTCTCAAAAACAATGGTAAGGAAGAGATGGATACAGAGGAAGTGCATGTTAAAGTAGAAAGACAAGAATATCACTCAGATGATGAGTTGACAAGTGACTACACAGAAGAAGTAGAAGAAATTCTTAAAGCACAAAATAGAAAAAAGAGAAAATTGAAGACGTTAAAAAAAGAGAAAGTAGTATCAAAGAAACGCAAAGTGAACATGAAAGGCCTTCAGCCTATCAAATTGAAACTAAAGCAAGAAGCGGGTAGAAAACGTAAAGCAGAGGAAAAAAAGAAAAGGATTGAAAGAGGAAAAACAACTGCAGAGAAGCCAACAGAGAAAAAGAAAACACCAAAGAAAGAAACAGAGCCAAAACCTTGGATAAAAATTAGCCTAGATCAACATGCAGAAAAATTTACTGTTGAAAAAATAAATTCCATAGAAAGACAGCATAGAAAAAGTTCAGTGTTTGAGTTTATGTACTCTTGTCTAATTTGTTATAATTTCAAGGCAGAAAATCGTGATATATTTGAAATACATGTGGAGAAACATTTAAATAATATTTTGAAATGCCCCACATGCAACTATGAAGCCTATTCTGAGTTTGACTTAACAAGACATAAGAAACTGTGTAATCCAGATGTCAGTAAAATGTTCATTTGTGACATGTGTGGAGAGATTTTCAACAAGAGAGATGCATATCGATGTCATCTGGGCAAAGTTCACGGGATCCATCATTGGAAATGCCGCTACTGTGAAGAGAGGTTTCCGACACGGTTCAACTACCAGTCGCACATGAAAAAGGAACATCCCGAGCAAATGAACTTCTGTCAGAAATGTAACCAGTATTTTCCTAACCTCTCCAAAGACGAGTATAATGACCATACTAATACATGTAAGGGAGAATTTCAGTGTCCGGAATGTGGTAAAATGTTTCTTGGGAAGATGGTTCTCGCCACGCATGTTCGGTACATTCATAAGAACATTCGCAGCCATCAGTGCCATATTTGTCCATATTCGGCCAAAAGTGCCAGCATGCTGAGGCTGCATATTCGAGCTCATGAAGGTAGACTGGAAGTGTTGATGTTAACAGATTAACCCTTTACCACTCAGATACATATTTTTGTATTGTTGTCCCTTAGACAGTTAAATAAAATTATAATCCTTTCTTACTAGATTCAAGTTTTAAAGGCTTCATTTCAAAGCCATAGATACTGATGAGCAACAAACAGCAAAAAAACCTGAACAGACTGTTACTCGCAGGCTGTTATGGTTTTATGCTGGTTGCAAAAGCCATTTTCACTTCGCATCTTATGGGGGAAAGGGTTAACAAAATAGGATATGAATTTTGTTGTTGTAGTAGTGTGTTTTCACTATTGAATTTTCGAGTTCTATTTGTTTATTTACTAATTTGTAACAGTTTGTACAAATAATGACACAAGCACATATTACAGGCTTTATGACGAGCACAGTCACAAAGTAAAAATAAACCGCTTAAACTGCTGAGCTTTCAGAGAAAAAATGTGCTTAGATTAACTGACTAAAATATGACTGAAATACTGTTTTAAATTATAAAAAAAAAATAAACAAAACCTAACAACACAATGTGGGTATTTTTCAAAAGCTTATTACTTAATTAAGTTAAGTACTCTACCTTACACAAAATTATAAACTTTAAATATCAGGAATTTATTTTTTGTTCTTTCAGCTGATGTTTCAGTTGATGATTGATAACTTTGTATAACTTCAAGATTCTCATAAAGCTCAGATCTTGTGTTAATTAATTCACTGAAACATTTATAAAAAGAAAATTTTTGATGAACTGTTTAGGGATTGCAATAGTTGTTACTTCTGAGGTACGTCTGCAATGATATTCGTTTATAATCCTAACACTACAATAATGAAAGAAAACGTTCTCGTTTTTTTGTTCAGGTATTCACCCCTATAGCTGTGACCAGTGCACATTCACCTGCGTGCAGCGATACCAGCTGAAGTCTCACATGCGGACACACACCAAAGAGAAACCCTACAAATGTACCATGTGTAGCTACGCTGCAGCCTGGAACGTGCAGCTCAAGGAACACATCAAAGCCCACAGTATGTCCACCGCGGTGGCATGTAGGGAGTGTGGAGTCGTCTTGAAAAACACGCACACGCTCTCCATCCACGAGAAGAAGGAACATGGTAGTGTCTGGCAGTACAACCACCCACCCAACATCCACCCACTGGCCTTGACTGCTCCCAGCGCCACGGCTCCTCATGCACAACAGCATCCTGTAGTCATGGGTCAATGAAAGCCAGTGGATTTTTGTTTATTGATTTATTTTCAAACATTATTTTACAGCAGGTTTATGTTATTAAATGTTTACATTTAGTCGGATCTGTCTAAATACAAGCAACTCAAAAAAAGGGGGAATATGAAGAAGGAACTGGAAATGTTAGAAAAATGAATAATTAATGTAAATGAATGTAAGGGTTAATGACATCTATTAGGACAAATATATTCCAAGCTCTATTCTGATAATAAGATAGGCTTTCTTATGTGCTTTAGATGTAACCAAATATTTTAGCTACTGAGACTGTTACCTTAGGTAATCTACATACCTCAGAATGTGTCTATTTCCAAAAATTGAAACTTACAACAATTATGGCCCCACAAGTTTCATTATGTGACGGTTGCCTCAAATATGATTTTCACATGAGTTTTTTTCCATTATTGAAAGTTAGCCTCCATTTCTTGTTGCTAAATAAAATACCGTGACAACAAATTTAGTCATAAAATGTGCCTATGTGTCAAATGATCACATCTGCACAAAAGACACAACAAACGTAGGGAATATTTTATCAATTGACACATCCTATTATCATGATAGTGTTTTTTTCTCGAAAAATAAAATATTTTAGCTGTGTAACTTTACTTCAGTGTGATACTTGTGTCCTATAATTAATAAGATCTTCAGAACCTTATTTCCATTTTGTTAGTCATTAACGCTTGATCCTTTACTTCTGTTCATTTTAATATATGAAAATTTGATGATATCGTCCATATCCGTTTTTAAGCCTACAAAGTGCCATGTTCATAAATTTCATTTCATGCTATGGCAGTTTCAGTCAGTAAATTAAGTTGTAATAAAATAGCATAATTTTCTAATTCAGTCATCTACAGTGAGCTTTATACTTGATATAAAATTTAAAACATAATTGGTTAATATGGTTTGTAACAAAACATGGATAAAAACAGTTCTCTAATCATGTCTCCTCAAATATGGTGGGGTATGTTGTTTGACTAGTCAGTCATTCGGTAAGCCACCTTGGTTTACCAGTTTTCATTCAATCCTCATTAAGCTTAATGAAAACATTTTTGGCCAGAATATAGCTACCATGCTTGAATAAAACCTTCAAATCAATTCATTTTGAAGTATCTACCCACTAATTAAGTGTTTGTAATATTCTGCTTGTGGGGTATTTTGTTTGACTACATGTATTCAGTCATTCGGTAAGGCCACCTTGGTTTGACTATTTTGCATTCATTCCTTATTAAGCTTAATGAAAACATATTTGGTCAGAATATAGCTGCCATGCTTGAATAAAACCTCTTCAAATCAATTTATTTTTATGTATCTACCCAGTAATTAAGTGTTTGTAGTATTCTGCTTGTTATCCCCCCTCAAAGGCCCAAAGGCGGAGTGATAAAGAATTGGCATTGTCCGTCAGTCCATGGTCCGTCCGTCTTTTAAGGGCTATATCTCGGAAACTATATAAGATATATCAACATTAATCTTCATAGGTGTATAGATATCAATCCAAAGAATGTGCTTGTTGCTTTTGTTGTCCTGTTTTTTTGTTTTGTTTTTGTTTAGTAAGTATATTTTAAATTTAAGTTTAGATTTGTTTCATTAAAAATAGCAATATTCATGTTATTCATGGATGCTATGTGAAAATGTATGGAATCTTATTTTGCATTTTAACAGCAGCTATATGCATTTACATTATATCCTTCTGATATATATTTTGTAGGGATAGTAATTATGTTGTTGTTATGTTTTAAATATCTAATGTTTCTTTTTTATGTTGCTTGTGAAAAGCTGCATTTTAATGAAGTCTTTAAACGAGCTCAATATTTTTAATATTGTGGATGCAGTCTATTTGATAACTTCATTTGTAATTTTTCCATTTGGTTTCATTCATAATATGCATAGCATGATGATAAAATTTTACATTCCATTGTTAGAAATAATAAGTGTAGTTTTTAAGACATGACACTTTTGTACACACCTGTAAAATGGTAGCCAATGATCAGTTGTTTGTATTTTTAGGCTGAAAAAAAAAGGAATCTGTTGCACCTATCAACAAAATTTCATCTGTTTTTTGTATTAAAATGCATAGCAATTTAGATTTAAGCTTTGCCTTTTGCTTCACAAAAATGTAAGTGAAACTAATGGAAGCTCCCAGATGATGATCTTTGTCAATGTATGGATTTATTATGTGGAAGCTTATTATTATTCAAGCAGTAATATCTCGCTGAAGACTCACAGCGGGACAACTGTATATGATCACCTTGGGGATGCGGAATGTCAAGTGTCATCAAATTAAAACCATAAGTGTCCGATATCTTGTGCGGAAACAAAAAGTTACATATTAAAAATCAAGGGAAAGTAACAAAAAAAGCATTGACCCTGAATAACTACTGTAGGGATGCTGCTTATAAAAATTCATCAAGTTCTAATCTAAAGTTTCTGTGATCTTGCTCCGAAACAAAGCTTCACAAAATGAACAAGGGACAAAATTGTCACAAAACCAGGTTTTCACTGTGAAAAAAAAATCTGATAAAGGGAGAAAACTCAAACTGAACTTTTGAAATGAACAAACAAAATTAACCCCCTTTGTAAGTTTGTTTTTAAAAAAAATCTATTTTTAGTCGTGGCGACCTTGACATTGGAGATATTGACGTGATTCTTTCGTGCGACACACCGTCCTATGATGGTGAACAAATGTGCCAAATGATTTTAAAATCTCACAATGAATGCCATAGTTATGGCCAGGACAAGCTCATTTATGGCCATTTTTGACCTTTGAACTCAAAGTGTGACCTTGACCTTGGAGATATCGACGTAATTATTTCGCGCGACACACCGTCCAATGATGGTGAACAAATGTGCCAAATGATTTTAAAATCTGACAATGAACGACATAGTTATGGCCCGGACAAGCTTGTTCCGCCTGCCCGCCAGCCCGCCCGCATTCGCCAATCTAATAACCAGTTTTTTCCTTCGGAAAACCTGGTTAAAAACGGAAGGATGTACATGGTGTTTGACAAACAATTGTCAGGAAAAACGCAATCTCAATCCCAGCATAAACAATACTGTCAGTCAGAAAACTTAAAAAACGCAACTCATGTACATTCCAAATCTGAACGCATTAACAAAATTATTGTCATTGAAGATAAGGAAAGATCATTTTGAGATTTTTATCACAGCCTCAAAGGTGTAATAACCACATTCAGTATCTCGCTAGTGTAATAAGTAAATAACGGTTTTATAAATTTTTGTAGATAAATTGACGTTTATGATAAGCAAAAAGGTTTTTGCCATTTAGAAAACTATACATGTACATATCTCTAGCTTAAAGATAAGAGATGGCTTAAAGCAAAACTCTTAATTTAAATAAAATCATACATTTACACATGAAAGCATTTGTATTTACTGGTGTTTACATGATTAACAATGCCAAAATATATAGTTTGTTTTTATATGCTTAGCAAATGTGCATAAAATCAGTGTAGGTTATTTACATAAATAAAGAGTTAGGCACTAATTCTGTTATTTGTTTTTTTTTCGCTTACATGTACAAAGTCTGTTCACCTATGAACATAACAACGTCAGAATTAAATCATGTACAAACAGGCATTTGCAGTTTTCAAATGTGAGAGACTTTGCAAACACAGCTGTTAAAACACATTCCCGACCTATCTGTGCACATTTAATGATATCACAATATCTTGCATGATTTGTGCAATTGAACCGTTCCAGTAGAGGCACCATCTCTGCCCGCCAGAATGAACACATGCATACAGCCATTCCTCTCTACATGGTCCTGAACAAAGTATATTCAAATTTGGGGTCAAAACTGGCCATGTCCCAGGGGTCATGTGATTCATATAGACTTACATACTAGTTACTTTCACAATCTTTAAAATTGCTAGGTTCAGGGGTTAAATTTTTGTTTGTTTTTAACATCATATTGGTCCTGTACAAAGTTGATGGCGTTTAGACTAATAAAAAGCTGTATTGAAATACTAAGAAACAATGTAATTATTCAGAAAAGAGAATAGAAGACAACACAATTATAATTATCAATAATTGTATTTATAATGCATGGTAAAAACAACATCTTTGACAACAATTGATTCAACTATACTTTGAGTCTGTAAAGATCCCGTTTTGTCTCGCATTACACTGTTCACATATACACTAACAAGAAATGTGTTTGTCGGAAACACTATGTCCCCTTCTGCGCCGCTTTGAAGCTATATATTTGACCTTGAAGGATGACCTTGACCTTTCACCACTCAAAATGTGCAGCTCCATGAGATACACATGCATGCCAAATATGAAGTTGCTATCTTCAATATTGCAAATGATATGGCAAAATGTTAAAGTTAGAGCAAACAAACCAACAGACAGATAGGGCAAAAACAATATGTCCCCCACTATAGTTTATAGGGACATAAAAATAAGATGTTTTCATGCTGAATGTATAAATATTTAGCAATGTCTAGGTTGAAAAGGGGGCATAACTTTTGAAACTGTTGATGTAGTATGATAAAAATCAAACATGAACAACTTCCAGTCCAGTGAGATTCCAGTATACCCCTTACTTCATAACGGAGTCTAAAAACCTGTTTTGAAAAGAAGGAATCAATTGAGCAATTTTTAAAATAGAACTTTATTCAAAAGTGTGTCAATTTCTTGAAAAGGCTTAGGTATAACTTTAAACATAATATTTCTTTATCCCGCTCCTCATGAAGCCAGCAGTGTCACCGGTGAGGCATGAGTCTATGGAGGTACTCAAGGATGGTGGCCTTGGACAGTTTGGAGTCGTCGTCCTGGCCCTGCTGCTCTTCCAGCAGACGGATTCCCTCCCACGTCCAGTGGTAGCTATGCTGCTTGCTGTCACTAAAAGTAGATGAGAAGCGAGGTCAGAATTAACCCATTTATGCCTAGTGGACTCTCCCATCCTTCTAAATTGGATCAATTTATTTCCAAAATTAGGGAGTTCTAATATATTAATTTCTATGTTTAGAATATTTCTTAAAGAAATTCCTTTAAGCAAACAGGGCAGACCCTGATAAGACGCCGCATCATGCGGCATCTCATCTGGGTCTATGCTGTTTGCCAAGGCCTTTTTTCTAGACGCTAGGCATAAATGGGTTAACTACAAGTGTCACATACGTACCCACATGAAATAAGAGGGTATTTTTATTTGCAAATTAATACAATAAATTATATATGTTGTGAGCTCAAGGTCTTTTATCACTCATTGAAGATTACAAGTGAAAAAATTACACATAGCTAAAATACTGCCAAAATTGACTACAGCTTAAATTCTCTCGTGTGAACAACACCGTCCGGATCTACACACACATTTTTATCTTAGCAATCTCCATTGAAACTTGTTCAACAAAAATTTACAATCCCCAAGATTCATGGATTTTGACATTTTAACAAAATTAAGGACATTTTTATTTTCTAAATAGGTCAACCCTATTTCTCACTGGGCACTAAGTCTTAATACAAGGTAATGCTCCATGGAAACCTTGACTTTCAGAACCACTTCTCACCTGACAGACGCTATACTCTCCTTTGGCATGTCAAATAGTGACTCTCCTTTATGGAGGTTGAAAAAGTACTTTTTGTTTTGAGATTTGCTCCACTGCATCGTCCATGGAGCTGTATGTACAAAAAAGATATATGTATATTTTGTCCCATAATACTAAATGTGTTTGGACAATTAACAGTAGATATACTTTCTGTCCCTTAACACCTCACACATTCTGTCTCTTAAAATTAAATTTATTTTCTGAAATAACTTTTTTTATAAAATCTCTGTTCCTTTAATATATTAAAACATTTTTTGTACTATTATCATTGGCACACTTTTGTCCTCTTACATGTGAAAATGTATGTCATTAAAAAATATAAATGAACATGTAAAGTGTACACAGAGATGAAGCAACTAGCAACAGCTGGAGAATAGCTTCCTTTCAATTTATATAAAAACATAAATCATGACCTTTAAATGAAAAACAACAACAATTTAATAACCAAAAATTATTTTTTTAAATGAACAATACAGAAAAAAGAAATGACCATCACCACATTGGAGCATCACATGCTTGTTCACCCTTATGAAGAAAAACTAAAGAATTGCCTTGGTGATAAAGCATCACAAAATTATTAACCCAATAACTTTAAATAAACATAAACACAATTATTAAAATATTTAGATTACAGCAGCCAAGAATAAATATTTATTTACTTTTATTTGATAAGTGGACAAAATTCTTTAACATAAAAAATACTTTTTTGTTTGTTTTGAATTAATGCTTTTTGGATTGTTGACATTTAAAAAGGGTTAATATGGAGAATTTCAATGCAATAATAACATCATAGTTTCAAAATAACGCCCTTGTTTCAGAGTAAAAATATACACAGTTTGCAACATTGAAGTAAATGTTTTGAAATGCTGATCTCCCTATCAACCACAGGAAATAAAACAAGAGATGTGTTCGTCAGAAACACAATGCCCCCTTTTGCACTGCTTTGAAATAAAAATTTTTTTTGACCTTTGACCTTGAAGGATGACCATGACCTTAAACATCCACCACTCAAAATGGGCAGCTTCATGAGAATGCCGCTTTGAAATTATTATTTTTTGATCTTTGACCTTGAAGGATGACCTTGACCTTGAACTTCCACCACTCAAAAAGTGCACCTTCATGAGAACGCCGCTTTCAAAAAATTTATTTATTATTTGACCTTTGACCTTGAAGGATGACCTTGACCTTGAACTTCCACCACTCACAATGTGCAGCTTCATGAGAACACCGCTTTGAAATTATTATTATATTTTTTTTGACCTTTCACCTTGAAGGATGACCTTGACCTTGAACTTCCACCACTCAAATGTGCAGCTTCACGAGATACACATGCATGCAAAATATCAAGTTGCTATCTTCAATATTGAAAACGTTATGGCCAATGATAAAGTTTTCGGACGGACAAACGCCATATATTAGACATTTGACCTTGAAGGATGACCTTGACCTTCACCTTTCACCACTCAAAATGTGCAGCTTCGTGAGATGCACATGCATGCCAAATATCAAGTTGCTATCTTCAATATTGAAAAAGTTATGGCTAATGTTAAAGTTTTCGGACGGACAGACGCCATATATTTGACATTTGACCTTGAAGGATGACCTTGACCTTCACCTTTCACCACTCAAAATGTTCAGCTTTATGAGATACACATGCGTGCCAAATATCAAGTTGCTATCTTCAATAGTGAAAAAGTTTTGGCCAATGTTAAAGTTTTTGGACGGACGGACAGATGCCATATATTAGACATTTGACCTTTAAGGTTGACCTTGAACTTCACCTTTCACCACTAAAAATGTGCAGCTCCGTGAGATGCACATGCATGCCAAATATCAAGTTTCTATCTTCAATGATGCAAAAGTTATGGCCAACGTTAAAGTTTTATCTTCGGACTGATGGACAGACTTACATACACACATACTGACATACTGACTGACGGACAGTTCAACTGCTATATGCCACCCTACGGGTGGCATAATAACAGCTCAATCTTAAGGCTAGCTATTCTTACCTTTCACAGTTTTGATTATGTAAACTCCTGAAGGACGGAAGAATTGGCTGTCAGAGGCGTGCTGGGGGCAGTAACACAGCCTTGGGGACGGACCTTGACCTTTCACCTTCCTCAATACCAATCTGCAATTAGAAACAGTATAAACGCTCTGTGAAAAAGCCTGTGCAGTTTGCATTCGCTAATCAGGATCAACACTTTCAGGCTTAACAGGATTTTGCTCTAAGAAGAGAATTCCTTTAAAGGAAAAATACCATAAAAGCGGAAAGTGTGCTCCCTGATTAGCCTGTGCAGACGCCACACGCTAATCTGGGATAACGCTTATGCACATGTTTTTAACCCAGTTTTCTCAGAGCGAGGCTTATATACCTGGGCTGGTACTCACAAAACACCTCATGGAAATCTTGACTTGAATTGTACCTAAAATAACATTTGAAATAAAGACTTTTCTATGCACAAATTCGTGATTTCTATGACCAAAATGGCAATTATTTAACTTCTAAGCAATATCTACAAGTTAAAATAGTTTACTGTAAAAAGATCTGGCCCTGAAAAACAGTTTTTAGTATTATAGAACAAGAGATGTGTTTGTCATAAACACAATTCCCCCAACTAAACCGCTTTGATTAATTAATTATTTTTTTATTATATCCCTTTAAAAAATATTACTTCCCTTGTGAAAATGATCTGTACCTGCCAAATGATAAATATAAATTATCTCCCTTTAAAGCTTGTTACTTCCTTTGGATTTGTGTTTTTTTTACCTTTGACCTTGAAGGATGACCTTGACCTTTCACCACTCAAAATGTGCAGCTCCATGAGATACACATGCATGCCAAAAATGAAGTTGCTATCTTCAATATTGCAAAAGTTATGGCCAACGTTTAAGTTTTTGTACGGACAGACAGACGGACGGACAGACAGACAGACAGACTGAGAGACAGTTCAACTGCTATATGCCACCCTACTAGGGGCATAAAAATATGTAAACTTAATGCCCTATAAAAACTGAAATACAGTTTCTCTGGAAACAAATTAGCAAATAGATTAATTTTAAAGCTAAAATATACCAAAATATTCTTGGAAGGGTTTATGTTACTATGCCAGTCATATGATTTGAGAGACCATAAATTGACATGATCTTAACCCTTTGCATGCTGGGAAATTTGTCGTCTGCTAAAATGTCGTCTGCTGAATTTCTTAAATTGGCATTTTCTTCGATTTTTTTCAAAGAATATTATCAGAATAGCAAACAGTTTGGATCCTGATGAGACGCCACGTTTTGTGGCGTCTCATCTGGATTCAAACTGTTTGCAAAGGCCTTCAAAATTCGGTTCCCGCACTGAAAGGGTTAAATGTCAATAATAGGCTAATTTAAAATGTATCTGAAAATCAGGATATGAAATCATTGTGCTTGGATATCATTAGTACATGTATGTTACAGTTAAATCCGGTAATCTTGCGCGTCCAGTAATCTTGCGCACTTCGCATTTGCGAATCTCGCAGACGACGAATGGTTTTCTTTAGTGATGAAAGATGGAATTTCACATTTTAAAGAATTAACGGATTTAAAAGTTACGTATTCCATGCAAAATTAAATTCGATCATTTCATTTAAACACCGGTTGCGTCATCCCTATACATCGTAAACACTGGCCTTCTTACGAAAAATTCAAAATGAATCACAAATTCCCTGCAGTCTTTAGCGTTTTCATACTTTAAATTATGAATTCATATATCCAACGTGTAATTTATTATTCCATTGCACAATATCCGATCAGTTTTGGTATTTTTTGCCATAAAAATATATCGCATCAGACGACATAGTCATCATTTCCCGCCATTTTGTCAAACCATTTTGGTATGATCTCCGCATGCGCAATGGCCTAGTTTTGATATTTTCTGTAAACTATGGAAGCAAGATCGTGGTATCAAACCTCTTATGCATTTTTTTCACGCATACCGGTACTTTTTTATTAATTGTACACTATTATTAGTGACTATATTATTTATTGATTTGTAGTGAACAAAAACTGCACTAGAAATCCACATTTAATTTCAATGGTTTTACAAACTGATTTTAAAAATATTTTTCTGGAATGTTTGTTTGTCAATAATTGGACACCATATGTCTACAATTTTGGAAATTTTGCCTAAACGAGGTCATTATACAAAGTGCGCAAGATTAACGGACACTCTGATAGTTTGAAAATGAGGTGAGTCATATTTGTTTTGAAATCAAATCGGACAGTTCTTCACTGAATTAATTAGATATTTTTGTGTTAATAAGCACATCAACTTATTATTTTCATAATAAATTTAGATATTTTGTTGCCAATTTATAAAAGAACATGTTTTTAAACCAATTGATCCTTAACTGCGCAAGATTACCGCACAGCATCGTACACTAAAGACTGCGAAAATATTTACGATAGTTGTAAACAAGAGGCCCAAAGTTGCTCACCTGAGATTCAAAGGAACTGACCTGTTATGTGCAGCCCAAAATGTCATTAGACCAGACATTCTAACCAACTTTCATGAATAGTGAGCACCCTGGTGGCCACGTTTTTCAACAGACCGGAACTATTTTTGTTCACATCCAAAATACATGTATCATTAAAACAAATATTCTGACCAAGTTTCATGAAGATTGGACAATAAATGTGACTTTCAAAGTGTTAAAAAGGTTTTTACAATAGCCATATAAGGAAAAATGCACCGCTCCCTGGTGGCCATGTTTTTCAACCAACTGGAACAATATAGGGATAATACACGTTTATGAGGGCATGATCATCTGCAGGCGCTCGAAAAATCAGTTCCTGCCCGAGTGCCCAGCACCAGGGCAGGAACGGATTTTGAGAGCGCCCACAGATGATCATGTTGGAGAAAATGTGTATTTTCGCTATTATTGCATAAACAAATCACACATACCAAAATAAATTAAAACAAGATGCGTTTGTGAAACACAATGTCCCCCTATATGATGTTTGACTTTGAAGGATGACCTTGACCTTGTGAAGGATGACCTTGACCTTTCACCACTCAAAATGTGCAGCTCCATGAGATACACATGCATGCAAAATATCAAGTTGCTATATTCAATATTGCAAAAGTATTCATAAAATAAGCTATTTGGGCCACATATATTTGACCTCTGACCTTGAAGGATGACCTTGACCTTTCACCACTCAAAATGTGCAGCTCCATGAGATGCACATGCATGCCAAATATCAAGTTGCTATCTTCAATATTGCAAAAGTATTTATAAAATAAGCCATTTGGGCCACATATATTTGACCTCTGACCTTGAAGGATGACCTTGACCTTTCACCACTCAAAATGTGCAGCTCCATGAGATACACATGCATGCCAAATATCAAGTTGCTATCTTCAATATTGCAAAAGTATTTTTAAAATTAGCGATTTTGGACACATATATTTGACCTCTGACCTTGAAGGATCACCTTGACCTTTCACCACTCAAAATGTGCAGCTTCATGAGATACACATGCATGCCCAATATGAAGTTGCTATCTTCAATATAGCAAAAGTTATTGCAAAATGTTAAAGTTGGTGCAAACCAACCAACCAACAGACCAACCAACAGACCAACCAACAGACAGGGCAAAAACAATATGTCCCCCACTACTATAGTGGGAGACATAATAACATTAAAAACAATATGTCTTGTTCATTCGACATCGACAAAATAATTTTATTATTTCATATGACGTCATACAGTTCAAGGTTGTGTTTAACATAATTATGCCTCACTAGGTCATCATCAGAAATGACCAGGCTTTACTGGTCCAACAGTGGATTAATGCAAATTTGAGATGAAGCCGCGCAATGTAAGAAATGAGGAATTATTTTGGAATTTACTGGTCGTGACAGATAAATATATCGTCAGAATAAGTCATTGATTTCATATGATAGATGTTTCTTTCGTACAGGTCTATCTTATTTCGTTCCAACTTAATTTTCTAAAAATATATACTGCCAACATATTGTCACTTAAGTATTTCAAGCATACTGCAGGAACGTTGAAGGTACATAAACACTTACATTTACAGCGTAGTCTTTTGAAAGTGTTGAGTAAATATCCTTAACTTCATTGACGTTGCCAATAAAATAAAGCTGTTGTCAATATTGAGAGTGCAGATGGTATAATTTGAAAAGTGGATTGAAATATTCATTGCCTTTATCCCTGCATGCATGAGGAAACTGGTGCTTATTCAGTTCCCCATTTATGCTTGGAAAGTTGTCGAAGGCTGGAGTTATTAACACAGTTCATAATAACTTCATTGAATCCACTAAGGAGAACTTGAAGAAGACTAAGGGAAGTAAGTGCACGTGGACCACGTTATGGATATGAAAAAGGCAAAACAGGGCTTGAAGGACACATGAATCGCCTTGTTCATACACGATTTCTCCCGTTCAAGCCCTCCATTTGCCAAGTTTCTGCACCCCGCGGGAGGGCATTATAGAGTTTATGCAATAATTTTTTAACTCGTCCAAGATATCATTGGGAAAAATCTTCTGACCAAGTTTCATGAAGAACAGACAATAAATGTGGTCTTTATAGCAACCGGAACCATTTTCGATCATGTCCAAGATATCATTGGGACAAATCTTCTTACCAAGTTTCATGATGATCGAAAAATAAATGTGACCTCTAGAGTGTTAACAAGGTTTTACTATAGCCATATAAGGCAAAATGCCCCGCCCCCTGGTGGCCATGTTTTTCAACCAACCAGCATCATTTTCGCACTCCTACAAGATATTATTGGGATGAATCTTCTGACAAAGTTTCATAAAGATCTGACAATAAATGTGGCCTCTAGAGTGTTAACAAGGATTAACTATAGCCATATAAGGAAAAATGCCCCGCCCCTTAGCAGCAATGTTTTTCAAGCAAACGTAACCATTTTTGCACTCATCCAAGATATCATTGAGACCAATCTTCTGACCAAATTTCATAAAGATTGGACAATAAATGTGGCCTCTAGAGTGTTAACAAGGCAATTGTTGACGCCGCACGACGGACAAAAGGCGATCACAATAGCTCACCATGAGCACCATGTGCTCAGGTGAGCTAAAAAGAAACAAAGTCAATTACTACTGAGGCATATACATTTTTTAAGTTTCAATGAAACTAAATCTACCATTACTTGAACAACTTGATATGTATGATACAGCTGAATAATTTATGAACATGTAAGATGTACCAGGATAAATATGGTTGGCAATCCTTAAACAAAAGCTAGGTAGCAATTGTAAACTTTTCCACAAAAAACAGTTGAACTTAAACAAAATATACCAATTAGTCTTGCTCAACAAAACATCAAAACAACATCAACAGTTAAAAGCTGACACCAACAGTTTTCTTTACCTTTCAAATATTTTGCTGAGATCTTCCAGACGATAAATGTCAGGTACGACAACTCTGGCTAGCTTTGATATGGTTGGCTTAGTGATGCACTTCACAAACCTTTGCACTTGCAGAATTCTGAGCAAAATACACAGAACAAAACCTGAGTTATCTGACAGATGGTATAAAAGACAGGGCAAATGTCAGTTCAATCCGCCCAAGTCTAAATATATTGCACCTGTGAAAGGTGATTAATCCATTACACTTAGCTACACATTTTCATGCATTTGTAGTGCCTTAGAAAGTTAAATTTAGTTTAAGACCTTTCTTACTAAATTCAAGTTTTAAAGGCTTCATTTCCAGCCCTTAGATACTGATGAGCAGCAAACAGCATAAAACCTGAACAGACTGCGAGTTACCAGCAGGCTGTTCTGGTTTTATGCTGGTTGCAAAAGCAATGTTTACTTTGCTTCTTATGGGGGAAAAAGTTAACATAATGTCACTTGTGTCTCAACAAAAAGTAGTTTTCAAAGGCATGACTGCACCTATTTTTCACAGTGCACACCATGGCTCAGGGGTCCTGAACAAGTTTCTATTGAAATATTGTTGATGCATTTGGAAAGCATTTTGCACATAAATATACCACACAAGAGCTGTGTTTGTGAAACACAATGCCCCCTACTGTGCCGCTTTAAAGCAATATATTTGACCTATGACCTTGAAGGATGACCTTGACCTTTCACCACTCAAAATGTGCAGCTCAATGAGATACACATGCATGCCAAATATCAAGTTTCTTCAATATTGCAAAAGTTATGACCAAGGTTAAAGTTTGGGGACAGACACACACATACAATGACAGACCAGAGAGAAAGACAGACAGGCCAAAAACAATATACCCCCGATCATCAACCGAGGGCAATAAAACAATAGGAATACATGTATTATCGTGGCCTATAGAATGATCACAAGCTTTTTCTTTATTTTGAACTAGTAACCCCATTTTTGACAAAATGTTCTCGGTAAATTTCATGAAGATTAAATAAATGAGGTCTCTAGAACTTTCACAAACTTTTTCTTTACCTTGACCTACTAGTGACCTAGTTTTGGACCCTATATGACCCAGTTTCAAACTAGACAAATATCATAGGAACAAATACTCTGACCAAATTTCATTAAGATTGGGCAATACATTTGGTCACTATAGAGCATTCACAAGTTTTTTCTTTAATTTGACCTACTATTTACCTGGTTTTGACTCCATGTAACCTAGTTTCAAACTGGACCAAGATATCATAGGGATTAATGTTCTGACCATGTTTTATGAAGCTTGGGAAAAATGTGGCCTATTTAGTGTTTTAAGCTTTTTTTATTTTCACCTTATTACTTAATTTTTATCCCACACAACCCAGTTTTCGAACTCTTGCCAGAAATCATTTGGACAAATGTTAAATGACTACATTTCATTTCCAGCTCAAGTGACCGTTTATATTGCCTTTTTAGCAATTTTTGTTTTTTCTCTTTATAAAAAAACTATGGACAAGTGTGTAAGCTATGGTATGCCCATGATTGTTTCATTTTAACTAACTAATAACTGAAAAGTTAACATTAGGATAATTATATGCTCTTTAATTTAATTATGATAGTCAGCTAAACTTACATGATTAAGCCAAAAAAAAAATTGGCTTGGTTCAGGGAACCCGACCGACCCTATTTTTTGCCTCAGACCCTAACGATTTTTTTGGTCCGTGGAAAAAAATCTGAAGGCGATGTTTTTCGCCGGATAGGTACGAGTTTTACCTATAGGGCATTGTATCGGATAATGACAGATCCATTCATTTACGCTTTATAAACATGGCGGCATCCACGTCTCTAATGTTGGCGATTGACAGCGCATATTGTGACCACAAAAAAGGCTGTCAGGTTATGAGGGTTACCCCAACCTCATCAACAGCAGCTGAGATTTTTGACGAGCTTCATGGGCCGGTGGATGCACAATGATATGGCATTAAATTTCTTGTGGGAACATCGCTGAATGGGACATCTTTCTGGGAGGTACTCGTCTCATACATTTAACGAGACGTTTTTGTAACAGTTTGACTTTAATGTTGAAGGGTTGATTTTTCTAAAATTTCGTCTCAACACAATTTGGTTCCCAAGTAATAGATTCATACCAAAATATTTGACCAATTTTTGTGTCTTGTACTATTATAAAACATGTTTTTGAAAGCCAGTTTTCTGTATCCTTACGATCTGTTGTATGTCAATAAATTTGAAATAGAAATATGTTTTTCCAAGCTCTCTAGGCTCTACCGTTTTTGAGGTCACCAAATGGTATATATTTATATACTTCAAATTGTTATGCCCCCACTCAAGGTGAGCATTTAGATTTGCCCCTGTCAGTCCCACAATGTTGTATCCAAAAGTGTTTGAGCTATAGTCATGAAACGTTATATGGATGTTGGTCTTAAAGAACAATCTTTTACATGCTCTCCCAGGACCTGAGTGCACTGTTATGAAGAACACCAAGACCTAGCTAATGCCTTACATGGGTCTCTGTGAATCCACTCACCATGTCACCATGTACACATGTTACTGACAGAATTCGCAAAAGGCAAATATGTACTACAAAAACAATCATTTGAATATGTGATAAATGTAATACCTTTATGAATATAAAAAGACATTGTATTTATGGATGAAAAATGAATACATGACGTGTTCTCTTTTGTGAATTCTGTACGCAGGTTAGCATAAGTACAGAGGGTGATTAAAAGGCAAAAGGTGCATAAAGAGCTTAGAAGGAATGATGAAACGATGAATAGTATACAACGACTAAACACCACATGTGCAATGTTAATCATTTGGTCAGTGTTTAAACAATCATGGGTGCATTAACTGACCCTTTTTCACCCTGAAATCAGTCTACTGGTAAACAAAATATTAATAATAAAAAAACAAGACTATTGCCAAGCAATATATGTCCGCTGCCGGCTCCACCATTGTTAGAAATTACACCATTGTCAGATTTTTTTTATTGGTTACCATAGCAACCAGAATTTTTGACGTAGGAACAAAATGAAATGATGTGCATAATGTCCATATTGCCATCTATCCATGTTTAAAGTTTCATGAAAAAATATTCAGAACTATTTAAGTTATCGCAAGATCCAGACAAGAGCACCGCCTTGCGGGTGCAGACCGCTCATCTATTTTCTTTTTAAAGGTGAAGGGACTCCCAATTTCAATCACAAAGGAGGGAGGGGTGGAGTGGAGAGGGGTGTATAGTGTTGGCGTGTGGTCATTTATTACATTATCTTCCAAAAATGCCCCAAAAAATGTGCAGCTTCATGATAACGCCGCTTTGAATAAAAAATTTTTTTATCTTTGACCTTGAAGGATGATCTTGACCTTGAACTTCCACCACTCAAAATGTGCAGCTTCATAAGAACGTCGCTTTGAAATTATTTTATTTTTTACCTTTGACCTTGAAGGATGAACTTGACCTTGAAGAATGACCTTGACCTTGAACTTCCACCACTCAAAATGTGCAGCTTCATGAGAATGCCGCTTTGAAATAATTAATTTTTTTGACCTTTTACCTTGAAGGATGACCTTGACCTTGAAGGATGACCTTGAACTTCCACCACTCAAAATGTGCATCTTCATGAGAACGCCGCTTTGAATTTTTTAAATATTTTTTTTTACTTTGAAGGATGACCTTGACCTTGAACTTCCACCACTCAAAATGTGCAGCTTCATGAGATACTCATGCATGCCAAATATCAAAGTTGCTATCTTCAATATTAAAAAAGTTATGGCCAATGTTAAAGTTTTTGGACGGACAGACGCCATATATTTGACATTTGACCTTGAAGGATGACCTTGACCTTGAACTTCCACCACTCAAAATGTTCAGTGTCATGAGATACACATGCATGCCAAATATCAAGTTGCTATCTTCAATATTGAAAAAGTTATGGCCAATGTTAAAGCCTTGATACTTTAGAAGTAAAGTGGATCTAAACACAAAATGTAACCATATATTCAAAGTTACTAAGTCAAAAAAGGGCCATAATTCCCTAAACATGACAACCAGAGTTATGCAACTTGTCCTTTACTGTCCCCTTAAGATAGTTTGCGAGTGTTTCAAGTATGATACTTTAGGGGTAAAGTGGACCAAAACACAAAACTTAACCAAATTTTCAAGTATAAAGGGCCCATAATTCCGTCAAAATGCCAGTCAGAGTTACATAACTTTGCCTGCACAGTCCCCTTACGATAATTAGTAAGTGTTGCAAGTATGAAAGCAATAGCTTTGATACTTTAGGAAAAAAGTGGACCTAAACACAAAACTTAACCAAATTTTAAAATTTCTAAGTATAAAAAGGGCACATAATTCTGTCAAAATGCCAGTCAGAGTTACATTACTTTGCCTGCACAGTCCCCTTATGATAGTAAGTAAGTGTTGCAAGTATGAAAGCAATAGCTTTGATACTTCAGGAATAAAATGGACCTTAACAAAAAACTTAACCAAAATTTTCAATTTTCTAAGTATAAAAAGGGCACATAATTCTGTCAAAATGCAAGCCAGAGTTATCTAACTTTACCTGCCCAGTCCCCTCATGATAGTAAGTAAGTGTACCAAGTTTGAATGCAATAGCATTGATACTTTATGAGAAAAGTGGACCTAAACCCAAAACCTAACCAGACGCCGACGTGATGACAATAGCTCATATTTTTTTCAAAAAATAGATGAGCTAAAAACCACCATTTTCAGCAGTATTTCTAGTCTATTTGTTGCCATAGCAACCAGAATTTTTGACGTAGGAACAAAATGAAATGACGTGCATAATGTCCATATTGCCATCTATCCATGTTTCAAGTTTCATGAAAAAACATTAAGAACTTTAAAAATTATCGCAGGATCCAGAAAAATGTGACAGACAGACGCACAGAGCGATAACCGTAAGTCCCCTCCGATGAAACAGGTAGGGGACAAAAAAACCTACCTACCCTCCTACATTTTTCTGGCCATGTTCCCTGAACCAAGACTATTTTTTGTTTGACCTTATCATGGGTTGACAGAGCTGCTTTTTGCCATTTGAATGGGGCCATATTTTGACAAAAATCAACAAGAAACCGTCGGAGACGGGTGATGCTCCCCAAAGTTGTTTTTTTGTCACAATATTGCACTATATATTCAGATAAAAGAAAACGTCTTGAGGGGCATAACTTTGGACAAAATAATACGATGGATGGTTTAGCAACTTAAAAATTTCAAAGGGCCAAAACTATCTAAACAAGGGCTGTTTGTAAAACATGTATGCCCCCCCATATGGGCTGTCAGTTGTAATGGCAGCCATTGTGTGAATACGTTTTTTGTCACTGTGACCTTGACCTTTGACCTAATGTAAGTTATCATCCGGAAACCATTGTACTATTTCGAGTCACTGTGACCTTGACCTTTGACCTAGTGACCTGAAAATCAATAGGGGTCATCTTCCAGTCAAGATCAAGGGGGTAGTGAGAGGGGGGTATAATGTGGGGTGTGGTAATTTATAAGACATCTAAAAAAAAAAATATTTTTTTTTTGGAGGGGGGGGGGTGGGGGTGGGGGGGTGTGGGGGTGAGAGGGGGGTATAATGTAGGGTGGGGTTATTTATTAGATGTTTAAATAAAATTGGGGGGGGTAGGGGGGTGAGTGGGTAGGGGGGTGGGGGGGGTGAGAGGGGGGTAATAATGTGGGGTGTGATTTTTTATTAGATGTTTAAAAAAAAAATTGGGGGGGGGGGGTAGGGGGGAGTGAGAGGGGGATATAATGTGGGGTGGGGTAATTTATTAGATGTTCAAAAAAAAAATTGGGGGGGGGGTGGGGGGGTGGGGGGGTGAGAGGGGGGTATAATGTGGGGTGGGGTAATTTATAAGATGTTTCAAAAAAATTGGGGGGGGGGGGTGAGGGGGTGGGTGGGTAGGGGGGAGTGAGAGGGAGGTATAATGTGGAGGTGTGGTAATTAATTAGATGTTTAAAAAATATAAAAAAATTGGGGGGAGTGGTGGGGGGGGTAGGGGGGCTGGGGGGGGGGAGGGGGGTGGGGGTGAGAGGGGGTATAATGTGGGGTGTAGTAATTTATAAGATGTTTTAAAAAAATAAATTGGGGGGGGTGGGGGTTAGGGGGGGTGGGGGGGGGGTAGGGGGGTGGGGGTGAGAGGGGGTAATAATGTGGGGTGTGATTTTTTATTAGATGTTTAAAAAATATTATTTTTTTTTGGGGGGGGGTAGGGGGGAGTGAGAGGGGGGTATAATGTGGGGTGGGGTAATTTATTAGATGCTTAAAAAATTATGGGGGGGTGGGGGGTGTAGGGGGTGTAGGGGGGTGGGGGGTGAGAGGGGGGTATAATGTGGGGTGGGGTAATTTATAAGATGTTTCAAACAAAATTGGGGGGTGAGGGGGTGGGTGGGTAGGGGGGAGTGAGAGGGGGGTATAATGTGGAGGTGTGGTAATCAATTAGATGTTTAAAAAAAAAATTGGGGGGGGAAGTGGGGGGTAGGGGGTGGGGGGGTAGGGGGGTGGGGGGTGAGAGGGGGTATAATGTGGGGTGTGGAAATTTATAAGATGTTTAAAAAAAATGGGGGGGGTGGGGGGGTAGGAGGGTGGGGGGTAGGGGAGGGGTGGGGGTAGGGGGTGAGAGGGGGGTTTAATGTGGGGTGTGGTTATTTATTAGATGTTTAAAAAAAATGGGGGGGTGATATCCTCTATTCATTAAACATGAAATTTTAACTTATTGCATTTGTTTCCCCTGTATATAAGAAAGATATAATAGTGTATTACCTCCCCTGTCCTGCTTATATTTATATAAATCAACAAAATTAAACATTTACACAATATTTAATACACAAAATATACAAAAAAAATCATATTCTGATAATATTTTTACTGATCCACTTTATTTTACTCAAAGGATGATGTTTCATTGGACTGATAATTATAAATTTAGGATTACAGACCAGTTGCTTCAGTTATATTGTTCAGAGTTCGCCCTGTTGGCGGTGTATGCATTCTTGAGTAATCATCCAAAAACCATTTTACTATTTCAAGTCACCGTGACCTTGACCTTTGACCTAGTGACCTCAAAATCAATAGGGGTCATCTGCGAGTCATGATCAATGTACCTGGTGGACGGACCGACAGACAGACCGACATGAGCAAAGCAATATACATGTACCCCCTCTTCTTCGAAGGGGGGCATAATAAATCATATAAACACAACCCACAAATAACATGCGCATCTCCTCAAGGTAGTTAAGCTTCCCATTAAGCTTCATTGAATTCCAGTCAGTAGTTGGGGGGACAAGAATTGCACTATATGTACAGTTCATAGAAAATTTCAAAGGGCCATAACTCGGTGAGAAATCATCCGACCAGAACCAGCTGATAATATGCACATCTCCTCTTGGTAGTGAAGCTTCCCATAAAGTTTAATTGAAATCCCGTCATTAATTGCTGAGAAATAGCCCGGACAAAAATTGTGCACTGATGGATGGACACACGCACGGACAGACGAAGCGACGACTATATGCTCCCCCCAAAATTTTTTTTGGGGGGGGGGGGGGCATAAGAAGAAAGAACCAACATTAGTTATAAATATACTATTAATATTCCAAAGCGCCTATTCTTCTTAAGCTTGCAGGTGGGGAGAATATATGGGGTATAAAGAAAGACTTCAATGGTACATAGCTATTTTTAAAAGTATTATAATTACTATAAGTAAAAAATAGATTCTTTTGCCATTTAGTTTTAGCCCAAAAATGGAAAAGGACAAAACAACAATAATGATAATTATAACATTATTATTCAGTGGCTATTCTTTCAAAGCCTCCAGATAGGAAGGATAGGTGGGGTATGAAGATAGACATCAATGGGACCGCGTACCGTTCATTGAAGTGCAGATTTCGCACATCCTTTCCACACAGGAACAGTGCATCCAACACATGGACTGTGTTCACTTTCATCTGCCCAGTCCCCTATGATATTAAAAAAAAGCATCCTATTTGTATAAAAACAATTTGACTTAATCCTAAGACAAGTAAACTTTTTTACATGCAAGTTAAATTTTAGACTTTACTCCTCAAAAGGTATTGTTCAAAAATTGAAATAAACAAGATGTGTTTGTGAAACACTATGTCCCCGTATATGACGTTTGACCTTGAAGGATGACCTTGACCCTTCACCACTCAAAATGTGCAGCTCCATGAGATACACGTGCATGTCAAATATAAAATTGCTAGCTTCAATAATTATTGCAGAAGTGACATTACAATTTTGACCCATATATTTGACCTTGAAGGATGACCTTCACCTTTCACCACTCAAAATGTGCAGCTCCATGAGATACACATGCATGCCAAATATCAAGTTGCTATCTTCAATATTGCAAAAGTACTCATAAAATGAGCGATTTCGGCCACATATATTTGACCTCTGACCTTGAAGGATGACCTTGACCTTTCACCACTCAAAATGTGCAGCTCCATGAGATACATATGCATGACAAATATCAAGTTGCTATCTTGAATATTGAAATATTGCAAAAGTGTACATTAAATGAGCGATTTTGACCACATATATTTGACCTTTGACCTTGAAGGATAACCTTGACCTTTCACCACTCAAAATGTGCAGCTCCATGAGATACATATGCATGCCAAATATCAAGTTGCTATCTTCAATATTGCAAAAGTTATTGCAAATGTTAAAGTTGGCGCAAACCAACCAACAGACCAACCAACAGACCAACAGACAGGGCAAAAACAATATGTCCCCCCACTACTATAGTGGGGGACATAAAAAAATAATTGACTTTCAATGTCCAAATTTGTTATTAAATATTCCATAATGATCTGATTATTTTACTAACAATGTTTATTACTAATTGGGACTGTTTTCAACTATTTTCATTTATAATTTTTTTCATGTTCAGGTTAATTCTGGCTAATTGAAATTCTATTGCCATTAGTCAAGAAAACCATCGTAAAGACTGAAAATCTACTTAAATCACTAGACTGGCAGTTACCGGTAAGTGGCCCAGACTTGTTTGACTAGGGTGGGGCTTGCCCTGGTTTGAAATTTTATTTATCAAAAATGTTCTGCAGAATGTAGAAATGTCTCTTGTTTTGGCTGATGATGGGGTTTTATGAAGAGAAAGTTGTAGTCTTTATACAGATTTGCTATTGTGTACCTATTTGCTTATTTGTCCAAAGGCAAAATAAGCCCTGTAGAGTGGCCAGATTTGTTTTTAACATTCCCTGAAATAACAAGGATGACCACAATCTTTTTAGTCAAATGTCACTAGATCACTCTGCATAAATACCTCATCCTATAAATCACTATGCAGTTACCTCCCCTAAAAAATCACTACATAGTTACCTCCCCCCTTAGTTCAGTGACAATCTCAGCATGTAGCAATGTATCTCTCGGCAACTCCACAAACAGTTTATTGTTATCCAGCTTCTGCCAACGGGAACCTGCCTTGCACTCACGCTGAAAAACCTTGGACCTCTGAAACAGACACAATCAGGAAAATTGCACTACTGTGGAAGCACTTTAATAGTATTGCCGAGGTCTAATTGTTCCATTTTCTAGTCCCACCCATTATTGCCAGAATTAATGACCAGCACAAATATTTACCTTTGTCACTTTCTTCAAAGGGTACACACGCATCATTATGTATATGTACAATAAAGGGATCGCTCTGTAATTAAAATAGTCCATTTAAGTTATAAAATGTAAAACAAATATTTTTTCTTTCAAACTGAGTATACAAATTCTAAAATTGAAATTGTATATCACAATATTGCTGCTAAAATGAGTTAAGCACAAAATAATTTTACAATTAAATTGCACGTGTTGGTCAGGTTAATCTTAATTCAGCAAAAAAGCACGTGCAAATCAAGCTGATATGTACAACTTCAAGTTATCTGTACAGAAAAGTGGAAGTTTTTAACGCAATATAAAAACATTGTAATTCAAACAAAACTTAAGATGATCTCTGTACTTTTGTATAAAAGTTGTGTAGCCCAAAACGTCAATCACTTAATGCAAGTATCATACGCTGTTTTTCACAAGTTGATACATCCATTAAAGAATTTAAACAAATTATCTGCAGTCTACATCTGATAATTCGACCCCTATTATCCAGAAGTGCAGACTTGGACCTCTCCAAATTAGGTGCACATGTTTATTGCACTTAACATGGTGGCATATTAGTAATTGAGCATTACACTTGTGTCTTGCCAGAGCGAGCATTGAATTAATAAGTGCATGCATATTCTGTTGGATCTGAAAAACAAATTTGAAGATGTGTACCCCTCTTATCTAGGGGATTCAACACTTTAAAACTTTTCATTGAGCTTTTGTATGACCGCATTGGTATAGTATCTGTATAACAATCAGGCATCCAATGCAAATGAGCATAAAACAAGGGCTGTTTGTAAAGCATGTCCCCCATATGGGCTGTCAGTTGTAGTGGCAGCCATTGTGTGAATACATTTTTGTCACTGTGACCTTGACCTTTGAGCTAGTGACCTGAAAATCAATAGGGGTCATCTGCCAGTCAAGATCAATGTACCTATGAAGTTTCATGATCCTAGGCCTAAGAATTTTCGAGTTATCATCTTGAAACTATTTTACTGTTTCGAGTCACTGTGACCTTGACCTTTGATCTAGTGACCTGAAAATCAATAGGGGTCATCTGCCAGTCATGGTCAATGTTCCTTTGAAGTTTCATGATCCTAGGCCTTAGCATTATTGAGTTATCATCCGGAAACCGTTTTACTGTTTTGAGTCATTGGGACCTTGATCTTTGACCCAGTGACCTGAAAATCAATAGAGGTCATCTGCCAGTCATGATCAATGTACCTATGAAGTTTCATGATCCTAGGCGTAAGCATTCTTGAGTTATCATCCGGAAACAATTTTACAATTTCAAGTCACTGTGACCTTGACCTTTGACCTAGTGACCTGAAAATCAATAGGGGTCATCTGCCAGTCATGATCATTGTACCTATAAAGTTTCATGATCCTAGGCCTAAGCGTTCTTGAGTTATCATCCAGAAACCATTTTACTGTTTCAAGTCACTGTGACCTTGACCTTTGACCTAGTGACCTGAAAATCAATAGGGGTCATCTGCCAGTCATGATCAATGTACCTTTGAAGTTTCATGATCCTAGGCCTAAGTGTTCTTGAGTTATCATCCGGAAACCATTTTACTATTTCAAGTCACTGTGACCTTGACCTTTGACCTAGTGACCTGAAAATCAATAGGGGTCATCTTCCAGTCATGATCAATGTACCTTTGAAGTTTCATGATCCTAGGCCTAAGCATTCTTGAGTTATCATCCGGAACCCATTTGGTGGAGGGACTGACAAGACGGACCGACCGACATGTGCAAAACAATATACCCTCTCTTCTTCAAAGAGGGGCATAATAAATCCTTTTATAAAACGTGTTACAAACATTAACATGTACTGTATACAGCCACAAGTAGGAAAAAATGCATGTTTTAAATACAACTTAACTTCCTTAAATCTGTCTGCAATAAGCTAGTAACCAAATTTTTTACAGACACTACGCACTTGTAGTTACCTACCCCAAGGCCAGACACTACAACACACTTGTAGTTACCTACCCCAAGGCCCAGTAAGAAGACTTGTTTCTCAGGGTGGTCCCCCGTCACCATACATCGATAGTCAAACACACTTGTGATGGACCGCAGATTCTCTAGGGTCAGCTGATTGGTCACATGATCTAGGAACTGGTCATCACCCTGCAACATACCAAGTGTGGCTGTCAGGTCTTCTTCATACCCTAAATAAGAGATGATTGTCAAGCATGATAGCCCCCGTTTTTAGTAGCTGTGACCTTGACCTTATTTCTTTCGATTTGAAAAACATTTGGGGTCATCCTTCATAAAGAAAAGTAATTTATATTATCATGAGAATACTCTGAAGTTGATACTTAAGATATTGTTCAGAAACAAAGTTCATGATACAAGCATATGTTACCTTGACGTCTAAAGTGATGGCCTAAATTTGATAAGGCGTCTTACTTTTCACCCAATTAACCACTACTTCACTTTGATTGTAGTTCATGTTCAAGTTATGGTGTAAACACATTTCTTTTTACAAGCCAGTGTGACCTTTACCTTTTCCATGTTGACCTCAAAATCAATATGCATCATTATTGCTTCCAAAGTGATCAGATGTCAAAGCATTCTCTAAATATAAACAAGAGATGTGTTTGTCAGAAACACAATGCCCCCTAATGCGACACTTTTTTTAAACCTTTGACCTTGAAGGATGACCTTGACCTTGACCTTTCACCACTCAAAATGCGCAGCTTCATGAGATACACATGCATGCCAAATATCAAGTTGCAATGTTCAATATTTCAAAAGTTATTGCAAAACTTTACTGAAAGGTTAAAGTTTTGGGACAGAATGACAGACAGAAAGAAAGAAAGAAAGACTGGCCAAAAACAATATACCCCCGATCTATCGATCCGGGGGCATAAAAAACTATTTCTTGATACAAGCCCATGTGAGATTTACCTAAAACCTGGTGACCAAATAAAAATAACAGTCCTCCTCTTCCTGCCATGTTATCACACTATGAGTGTGTTTGATCACAGGTTAAACAAATTTTATGTTACAAGACCATGATACTTTGACCTTTAACCTGGTGACTCCAATATCAACTAGAAATGGTGCGGCAGATGCCGACGCATATCCCCACGCCGCATGTTTGACCAAGGGGCGCCCCAGGGTTGGTAATGGGGCCATGAGATTGACCGTATTGTCATAAGAGATGTTCAGTATCAATTTGAAGTAAAAGGGTGTAGAAATGAAGAAGTTAATGTAAAATAACCTAAAAAAATGAGTGAAAATCTCTAACCCAGCCCCACATCAACCCCCATAATTACACCCAAGGGTCAGATCAAAATTCAAAATAGTGCACTGTGGCACATACAGTATGCTCATAGCTACCATATGTGTAAGTTTCAAGGTTCTAGTGCTAATAGTTTAGGAGGAGATAGTGGCCAGGACGGACAGACAGACGGCGGAGATAACCACATTATAGATTATAAAATCTAAACGCAGACCGTAAGTTCAAGGTCAAGGTCACAGTGGTAAAAAATTTCATGCGCATGGAAAGGTTTTGTCCACATACACATGCATACCAAATATGAAAGCAATATCTGAAGGGACACAGCAGGTATGAGCCTTTTTCAAATTGCAGTCGCAGATTTTGAAACCTGAAAGCTAGCCCCAAGTTCAAGGTCAAGGGGTAAAATTTTGTATGCCCATGGAAAGGTGTTGTCCAGATACACATGCATACCAAATATGAAAGCAATATTTGTAGGGACACAGTAGTTATGAGCCTTTTTCTAATTGCGGTCCCAGGTTTCAAAACCTGAAAACAGACATAAGGGTAAAAAATTGTGTTCGCATAGATAGGTGTTGTCTAGATACACATGCATACCAAATATGAAAGCAACATCTGAAGGGACACAGTAGTTATGAGCCCTTTTCGAATTGCGGTCGCAGATTTTGAAACCTGAAAACTGACCCCAAGTTCAAGGTCACGGGGGTAAAAATGTATGCGCATGGAAAGGTGTTGTCCAGATACACATGCATACCAAATATGAAAGCAATATCCAAATGGAAACAGTAGTTATGAGCCTTTTTCGAATCATGGTCGCAGATTTCAAAACCTGAAAACTGGCCCGAGTTCAAGGTCAAGGTCAAGGTCACAGGGGTAAATTATTTTATGCGCATGGAAAGGTCTTGTCCAGATACACATGCATACCAAATATGAATGCAATATCTGAAGGCACACAGTGGTAATGAGCCTTTTTCCAATCGCGTTCGCAGATTTGGAAACCTGAAAACTGACCCCAAGTTCAAGGTCACAGGGGTAAAAAATTGTGTGCGCATGGATAGGTGTTGTCTAGATACACATGCATACCAAATATGAAAGCAATATCTGAAAAGACACAGTAGTTATGAGCCTTTTTGGAATCGCGGTTGCAGGAAAATCTCTGACCCGGCCCCACCCCAACACCCATAACTTTTGACCCAGGGGTCTGATAAAAGTTCCCAATAGTGCAGGGTCGCACATATGCTAATAGCTACCATGTGTATAAGTTTCAAGGTTCTAGTGCTTATAGTTTAGGAGGAGATGATGTCCAGGACGGATGGACAGACAGAGGAGATAACCACAATATCCCCACGCTTTTGAAGTGTGGGGATAAAAAAGGTCTTCACTTTTTCCAAAGTATCCTCTTAACAAATTGTCATGATGTTATATCAAAGCAATCATAACTAGAAATGGCGCGGCAGAGGCCGACGCGTATCCCCACGCCGAATGTTTGACCTAGGTGTGCCCCAGGGTTGGTAATTGGGCCATGCATAGCTGAGATTGACCGTATTGTCATAAGAGAAGTTCATCATCAATTAGAAGTGAATTGGTGTAGAAATGAAGAAGTTATAGTAAAAGGCAATTTTGGGTGGGTGTGACATATGTGGGCAGGGCGCCCCAGGGTTGGTAATTGTGCCATGCATAGTTGAGATTGACCGTATTGTCATAAGAGAAGTTCAGTATCAATTTGAAGTGAATCGGTGTAGGAATGAAGAAATTATAGTAAAAGGCAATTTTGGGCGGGTGTGGTCTATGTGGGCGGGGTCCCAGGGTTGGTAATGGGGCCATGCATAGTTGAGATTGACCGTATTGTCATAAGAGAGGTTCAGTATCAATTTGAAGTGAATCGGTGTAGAAATGAAGAAATTATAGTAAAAGGCAATTTTGGGTGGGTGTGATCTATGTGGGCGGGGCGCCCCAGGGTTGGTAATGGGGCCATGCATAGTTGAGATTGACTGTATTGTCATAAGAGAAGTTCAATATCAATTTGAAGTGAATCGGTGTAGAAATGAAGAAATTATAGTAAAGGCAATTTTGGGTGGGTGTGGTCTATGTGGGCGGGGCCCCAGGGTTGGTTATGGGGCCATGCATAGTTGAGATTGACCCTAATGTCATAAGAGAAGTTCAGTATCAATTTGAAGTGAATCCGTGTAGAAATGAAAAAATTATAGTAAATGGAATTTTTTGGTGGGTGTGGCCTATGTGGGCGGGCGCCCCAGGGTTGGGATTGGGGCCATGCATAGTTGAGATTGACCCTAATGTCATAACAAAAGTTCAGTATCAATTTGAAGTGAATCCGTGTAGAAATGAAAAAATTATAGTAAATGGAATTTTTTGGTGGGTGTGGCCTATGTGGGCGGGGCGCCCCAGGGTTGGGAATGGGGCCATGCATGGTTGAGATTGACCGTATTGTCATAAGAGAGGTCCAGTATCAATTTGAAGTGAATCGGTGTAGAAATAAAGAAGTAAATGTAAAATAACCTAAAAAAATGAGTGATAATTTCTGAGGCGGCCCCACCCCAACCGCTATAACTTTTGACCCAGGGGTCAGATCAAAATTCCAAATAGTGCAGGGTCGCACATATGCTCATAGCTACCATGTGTGTAAGTTTCAAGGTTCTAGTGCTTTTAGTGTAGGAGGAGATAGTGGCCAGGACGGACGGACAGACAGACAGACAGACAGACGGACGGACGGACGGACGGCGGAGATAACCACAATATCCCCACCTTTTTTTCAAAAAGCGTGGGGATAAAAATATCCAGTTGAAACAACTACTGTGACAAGCTAGGCCTAAGCGTTCTTGAGTTATCATCCGGAAACCATCTGGTGGACAGACAGACAGACAGACCGACCGACATGTGCAAAACAATATACCCCCTCTTCTTCTAAGGGGGGCATAATAAGTATGTTTTCCATTCAAAACGTACAAACATTTTTATGGACTCTGTACATTCCTATTGTTGTTTTTAAATACTATTTGGAATGAAAGAAATGTTTTGTCAAGCCACAAAATATCAGACTGTCTCTATTAAGTACTCAGTAAAGATGGGAGCTCACATTGAGAAGGTCCTGACATTTATGATCTGGGAGAACCTTTGGTGGGGCTACTCTTAACTCATCGTCCACCTATAACACAGGCAATAAAACATGTCAGAAAAAACATTCATAAAAACAAACTTACAAACATAACAAAACCATGAAGATAAAATTTACAGCAGATAAGAGGTTGTGATAACAAAGTTAATATCCATTATTGTACAAATATGAAATGCTTTCGAAATTGCATGCGCTTAAAATAAAGGCAAGAGGACATGTGTCACTTCTATTATGATTGCTTATTTTTTTTAGGGTAGAGACATATATTCACAAATATATGAACCCAATTCTTTGTAACAGGTGCATTAATATAAGTAAAGATTTTGTTTAGACTTTTCGGCCAGTTTAACATTAATATTAGACTAAATGGGTTTTCAATAGGGATATAAGTATTCAAGAGTAATTATGGGCAAATTTTCGTTTGATGACAATGATTTTACTTGAAAGCTAAAATACTATGAATTTGAATTTGTAGTAAGTAATTAAAAAAAATCACAATTTTTGTTTGGTATCATTTCTGATATGATGACAAGTAGAGTCAATTAAGATTATACCTTTTCTATTGAAAATTAGTGTTTTAATATTTAAATCAACTTAACAATTATGTTAAACACAAGAATATTAAAACGTCAATGCAATCGATATAACGTCTAATTAATTGTCTCAAAATTTTCAGACACTATATTTTTGGAATAATTTTTTGAATCTCAATTTTCTGATACAAAATAAATTTATAATTTTTAAGTGTCCAAAAACTTAAAGAGTAATTATGGTATTGAAGAACTGATGGACTGACACATGCAAAGCAATTCACCAACACTTCCTCAAAGAAGGGTTGGTAAGGGGAGTTATGATTACATTTAAAAACCCTACTTTGTCAATTAATGCCAAACACATCTTAAGTCACACCACATACCTTCCATTTCTCTAACAGCTGTTTACGGATATCAGCCTGTCTGGTGTCCACAAGATTTCTGTAACAGAATGCACCAGGAACAGTCAAAATACAGATGTTTCCATATGTATCAGAATGCACCAGGAACATTTAAAATACAGATGTATCCATATGTAACAGAATGCACAAGGAACAGTCAAAATACAGATGTATCCATGTGTAAAATGAATGCACCAGGAACAGTCAAAATACAGATGTATCCATATGTAACAGAGTGTGCAAAGAACAGTCAAAATACAGATGTATCCATATGTAACAGAATGCACAAGGAACAGTCAAAATACAGATGTATCCATGTGTAAAATGAATGCACCAGGAACAGTCAAAATACAGATGTATCCATATGTAACAGAGTGTGCAAAGAACAGTCAAAATACAGATGTATCCATATGTAACAGAATGCACCAGGAACAGTCAAAATACAGATGTATCCATGTGTAACAGAATGCACAAGGAACAGTCAAAATACAAATGTATCCATATGTAACAGAATGCACCAGGAGCAGTCAAAATACAGATGTAACCATGTGTAAAAGAATGCACCAGGAACAGTCAAAATACAGATGTATCCATATGTAACAGAGTGTGCCAAGAACAGTCAAAATACAGATGTATCCATATGTAACAGAATGCACTAGGAACAGTCAAGATACAGATGTATCCATGTGTAACAGAATGCACCAGTAACAGAATGCACCAGGAACAGTCAAAATACAGATGCATCCATATGTGACAGAATGCACCAGGATCAGTCAAAATACAGATGT
Organism: Dreissena polymorpha; assembly: GCF_020536995.1. Taxonomy (NCBI): domain Eukaryota; kingdom Metazoa; phylum Mollusca; class Bivalvia; order Myida; family Dreissenidae; genus Dreissena; species Dreissena polymorpha. The sequence continues at coordinate 75,380,980 of NC_068357.1, read as the reverse complement.
ATTCATATGTAACAGAATGCACCAGGAACAGTCAAAATACAGATGTATTCATATGTAACAGAATGCACCAGGAACAGTCAAAATACAGATGTATCCATATGTAACAGAATGCACCAGGAACAATCAAAATACAGATGTATCCATATGTAACAGAATGCACAAGGAGCAGTCAAAATACATATGCATCCATATGTAACAGAATGCACCAGGAACAGTCAAAATACAGATGTATCCATATGTAACAGAATGCACCAGGATCAGTCAAAATACAGATGTATCCATATGTAACAGAATGCACCAGGAACAGACAAAATACAGATGTATCCATATGTAACAGAATGCACCAGGAACAGACAAAATACAGATGTATCCATATGTAACAGAATGCACCAGGAACAGTCAAAATACAGATGTATCCATATGAAGATAGATTTTATTTTATCACTCACACATCAGTTAGTTTTTTCTACCGAGCAAGACTTTTTTTCTTATTGACTTGAAAAACAACAGATGGAAACAAAAATACTATATATGAACATAATCAAAATAACTTTTGTGACCATGCAATATTATAACTAAAATGTCTAAGTTATAGTAACTTTTGTGACTTTGCTATTGTAACATTATATGCCAGCTTGATAACTTTTGTGTCTTCTTGAATCCTTACGTGTTTCGAGTGAAGGCCTGGATTTTCTTCAAGTTTAGTATCTGGATTTCTCCTAGACTGAAATACAAATCCTGTTAAAACTAAAAAAATATGTAGCAAATGTAGACAAGTACATATTGATAATAGTGCATCAGTAAGTTTTAAGCTCATGTTGATTATTTAATGTTGTACAGGGTTCGACATTAACTTTTTTTACAGCAAGACCATCGGACCAGCTCCTCAATGTACTAGCCCAAATCTGATGTCTACTAGACCATAAATGACGTAGCAAATAAACACAATTCTGTCATGTAACTGTTTAATCAGTGAACAAGGCTATTGTCAAGCAATATGGTCCCCTACTGGCTGCACCATTGTCAGAAATTCCAGCATTTTCAGAATTTTTGCCATAGCAACCAAAATTTTTGACGTAGGAACAAAATGAAATGACGTGCATAATGTCCATATTGCCATCTATTCATCTAGACCGACCATCGATCTTACTAGACAATGTCTGTCGGACATGCCTTAGTGTCGAACCCTGATGCATTGTATTCTACAAGTCATTTCTGAATCATATTCCCTGTAGTTTTTATTTTGTGCTTTCTTTAAAATGAATAATACACATTAGCAGACATAAAAGAAATAATTAATAAGAAATCCGAAATAAAAAAAAAAGAAGGAAAATCAAAGCGTGAGGCAACTGAATAAACCCATACCCATAAAAAAGCAATAAGTCAGTAAATGCTTATTATTTAAGTAACTTGCCTGACGTGGTGAAACATATCATAATATTTACAAATTTACAACAAAAGAGTTTTTTTTATAACAAAAAAGGCTTTTTTGCAGAAAGCATGTAAATATTTTTCAAGTTAAGCTTTATTAGATTTTCTTAATAGTAACTAGAAAACTTGGACACTTCAAAGTTTGATTGATGCTAAAATAGCTGGGATACCCCAACATTAAATTTTTAATTTATCTTTTTTTCAGAGCTTGCCCTTGGGATGGAAGGCAGTGATTTTAAGATATATATTTAAAGGAAAAATAAGTTATTTCAGGAATGGAAAAGGAGCCTAATTTCAGCATCAATTGGCCATTAAAGTATATTGCTATGTAACCTGTCATTGGAGTTACACATGTACTCGTAGAAAGGCCCATTGTTCTGCAGGTACTCCATGGGCACTATCTCATTCACATCCTCCATTGACGTAGAGACCAGGTACTTGTTGAGAGCAAGGTTCACCTCATGGAAGTACTGTCTCACTGGCTCACGGTCCCCACGCAGCCCTTTACAGATTATGTATCTGAAAATGTAATTTAATCTTTTACCTATCAGACATGTATTTTGACTTGTTTGTATTCACTTAAAGAATCAAATTACATTAAAGATCTTTCTTATTAGATTGAAGATTTTTGGACTTCATTTCCATACCTAGATACTGGTGAGCAACAAACAGCATATAAACCGAACATGCAGAACTTGGATATATGTTGGTTGCATATAGCCATGTTCACTTTGATCTTGAGCAGAAACGGGTTAAGCATTCATGTCCACAATCTGCATTTTTTTCTTTTAAGATCAATAAGTTTCATACAAATAAGGAATGTTCCCTCTAGATGGTAAAAAATAAAGTTTGAATGAATTCAGAAACTTTATGACATTCACCCAAAAGCAACCATCTTTTATACAGAGCAAGGGTGATTACTCTGCAACAGTTTGGGATATGAGGTTATTATTAGATATCGGCTGATATATAATGCACACAAAAAACTTGACAGTTTGGTGCAAGCCCCATGTTTTGAATTGCAAAAATGGCCATTTTCGATAAGGCAAGGAAAATTCTCAATAACACCTTTGTAACTCATCTTCTTATCAAATTAGGTACAGATTAAATGTCATGTTCAGATCTGATGTGTCTGTTATATTTTGTACGAGGACACAATATACCGTCTACTTACTAAATTACATTAACAAAGCAAAATACTCTTTGATGAGGACACATAACACATACCTACACCACAGACCTCTTTTAGATGCTAGATAACTCAAATTAACAATAAGGCAGACACCAAAATAAACATTTATTTTATTACTTCAAAAACTTCCATACTTATAAACTTCTCAAGTAAGTTTTTGCATTTAAAAAAGTGGGCTGCTTCTGCCAGCAGCCACTGATAGTGTACCCATATGTTTTACCTTTCTGAATTAGCCGGCCTGCTGGTGACTGGCTTGAATATTGACACCTGGTCAAATATTCTGTACATGAGATAAACCAGTCCAATGCTGAATGGTGTGAACAAGTCAAAAAGCTTGCACACAAAATGGCCGCCTGAAAGTACAATCATACTAGAACCTAATTGTCTTCTTATAGATTACTATGTACTAGAATGTGTGTTAAATAAACACATAAAAAATAGCTAACAAAATGTTAATAATTTAAGAGCAAATTACCATCATTACTTTTAGTTTTTGAAATATTTCAAACAATTTAAATTATTGATGTCCAAAAAAAATATTGATACACAAAAAATAACCAAAGTACAAGCATCCTCCTTAGGCAATATTTCAGAAACATCACAAGTTTACAAAAGTTTAACTGAATTCCTAATTATGTGGTGTGAGATTTTTATTTGATTTTTTATTTGCACATGAATACAAAAAATTATTTGAGAACTATAAATTACAAATAAGAATTGAGTGTAATAAAAAGAAGATGAATAAAATGATAAACTTTTAACAATGTTAAAGGTTAAAGGAGAGAACTTACTAACTCACATGTACTCAAGCTGTTTTTGGAAAATGACTCTTCATTTTTGCAAAATAAATTTGAACATGAATTCAATTCAAATGCATGAAACAGGAAACAATGATAATTATTGATTAACATGTGTTCATATTCAGTACTGGGGACACTTACCTGTCCTTATTATGGAAATGGCCACAAGAAACTGACACAGGTAGAGCTGCTTGGACAGAATCTCCTGGATGTTCTCCTGCCCTTCAACTGAGAAACCCTAAAAACAAGGGCTGTTTGTAAAACATGCATGCCCCCCATATGGGCTGTCCGTTGTAGTGGCAGCCATTGTTTAAATACAATTTTTGTCACTGTGACCTTGACCTTTGACCTAGTGACCTGAAAATCAATAGGGGTCATCTGCGGGTCACAATCAATGTAGCTATGAAGTGTCATAATCCTAGGCAAAAGCATTCTTGAGTTATCATCCGAAAATCATTTTACTAATTCGGGTCACTGTGACCTTGACCTTTGACCTTGTGACCTCAAAATCAATAGGGGTCATCTGCAAGTCATGATCAATCTACCTATGAAGTTTCATGATCCTAGGCGTATGCGTTCTTGAGTTATCATCCGAAAACCATTTTACTATTTCGGTTCCGTGACCTTGACCTTTGACCTAGTGACCTCAAAATCAATAGGGGTCATCTGCCAATCATGATCAATCTACCCATGAAGTTTCATGATCCTAGGCGTATGCTTTCTTGAGTTATCATCCGGAAACCATTTTACTATTTCGGGTCACCGTGACCTTGACCTTTGACCTAGTGACCTCAAAATCAATAGGGGTCATCTGCTAGTCATGATCAATCTACCCATGAAGTTTCATGATCCTAGGCATATGCATTTTTGAGTTATCATTCAAAAACCATTTTACTATTTCTGGTCACCGTGACCTTGACCTTTGACCTAGTGACCTCAAAATCAATAGGGGTCATCTGTGAGTCATGATCAATGTACCTATGAAGTTTCATGATCCTAGGTCCAAGCGTTTATGAGTTATCGTCTGACAACCACCTGGTGGACGGACCGACCGACAGACCGACATGAGCAAAGCAATACACCCCCTCTTCTTCGAAGGGGGGCATAATTAAATAGATAAGATCCGAGCTATGGGAAAACTGGGCAAAATGCATTTGCCGAAAGTATCCTTCCATCCTTCCTATTTGGAATGTGCAGTCTGTACATTCTAATCTGGGACAGCACTTAACGCTTTTATGGAATGGTTCATTAAATGGAAGTCTCTTCTAAACAAAAAGAATGTATTAGAAGTGTGTCTCCCCAGATTAGCCTGTTGGGACTGCACTTACATTAAGCCTGGTTTTCCCATAGCCCTACTCACACGCCTTCAATACTCAACGTTTTGTAAAGTGTCATATTTTGGGAATGTCAAATAAAATAGTTTTACTTTGAATCAAGCAATCCCGTAAGTCCTGTATTTTTTTCTATTGTATTTTTGTTTTATTGGGCTTTTAAGTTTGCATTAAATGTTAGATTTGTTTAAAAAGTATTTTTTGCATTCCTGTAAATAGATTTGAAATAAAAGTTTAATTAACAGTAAAGTGTGATGCAATGGTCTTAAAATTGTAAACTTCATGTTTGATTACCTATAAAGGTAATCAATGATTACCTATTGATTACCTTTATAGGTAATCAAACATGAGTTTTACAATTTTAAGACCATTTTGTCCAATGTAACTGTCAGACAAATAAGTTTTTTTAACTCTAGTTGTCCATAGACAGTCCATGGACAAAAACAATTTAAGGTTGTGAAAATTGTGTCAAAGTTTAAGTTTGATTTGCATTTTATTGATCTGAAGTAGGTCTGGAATATTTGGCAATATTTGGTTTTTGGTGACTATTGCATAAGTATAAGTAAGATTTTGCAATTAACTTGACCATAAATAAGCATACATTAATTTTAATATTTCTAGTTGTACATACCCCATCAGCCATCACAAAGTGAACACCCAGCCCTGAAGTGTTTTCCAGGACAAAGTCAATGAAGGCTTTCTGATTGTCAGCATTGAAGATGTCCCCATTGCCATTTGCCCCGCCAATTCCTGAAAACATACATGGCTATGTCTACTGATTGTCAGCATTGAAGATGTCCCCATTGCCATTGGCCCCACCCACTCCTGAAAACATACATGGCTATGTCTACTGATTGTCAGCATTGAAGATGCCCCCATTGCCATTGGCCCCACCCACTCCTGAAAACATACATGGCTATGTCTACTGATTGTCAGCATTGAAGATGTCCCCATTGCCATTTGCGCCGCCAACTCCTGAAAACATACATGGCTATGTCTACTGATTGTCAGCATTGAAGATGTCCCCATTGCCATTGGCCCCACCCACTCCTGAAAACATACATGGCTATGTCTACTGATTGTCAGCATTGAAGATGTCCCCATTGCCATTTGCCCCGCCAACTCCTGAAAACATACATGGCTATGTCTACTGATTGTCAGCATTGAAGATGTCCCCATTGTCATTTGCCCCGCCAACTCCTGAAAACATACATGGCTATGTCTACTGATTGTCAGCATTGAAGATGTCCCATTGCCATTTGCCCCACTCACTCCTGAAAACATACATGGCTATGTCTACTGATTGTCAGCATTGAAGATGTCCCCATTGCCATTGGCCCCACCCACTCCTGAAAACATACATGGCTATGTCTACTGATTGTCAGCATTGAAGATGTCCCCATTGCCATTGGCCCCACCCACTCCTGAAAACATACATGGCTATGTCTACTGATTGTCAGCATTGACGATGTCCCAATTGCCATTGGCCCCACCGCCTCCTGAAAACATACATGGCTATGTCTACTGATTGTCAGCATTGAAGATGTCCCCATTGCCATTGGCCCCACCCCCTCCTGAAAACATACATGGCTATGTCTACTGATTGTCAGCATTGAAGATGTCCCCATTGCCATTGGCTCCACCCCCTCCTGAAAACATACACGGCTAAGTCTACTAAAATTTTAATAAAATTGGGTCATATAATAAGAGGACATCCTCTCTTTTCCTCTATAGCTCTAAACTGAGAATAATAAGTAACTAAATATCATTTAAAACATATAAATTGTATTCAAAAGACACCCAAAATGTGTCTGTAAATACTATCAACACAATTTTTTTTTAAATAAAATTCATTTTAATTATAAATACTTACCTGTTATCTCATGCTTCTCCTTTCCAAGGGGAATTAACTCATCCGGAATTTTAACTGGGAATCCGCCACCTCAATACCGTAATACAGGCCAGGTTAAACATAGTGCGATGCAACCTAGCCAAAAATCGGTAACCAACCCTCAATATTCTTTCAATATATATACAAAAATATTAATCAAATGGCGGGGTGGGAGGTGGGACTTACCGATAACAGGTAAGTATTTAATAATTAAAATGAATTTTATTTTTAAAAAAATTGTTTAAATGTCATAAATACTGACCTGTTATCTCATGCTGATTTTGCAGCTGCGGTGAGAAGGTTCGTATATATTTTCCCAACACAGTAGAACCCATAAACAGGGTTATCAGCTAATGATAGCAAAACCCTAAACAAGGGTTATCAAGTAATCTTCGTTAAAACGGTATTAATTATGACTTCTCGGACAGAGTAATATGTCTATGTCGTAAAGAAGACACTACCGTTAGTGAAACCACAACAAGCCCAAACATATACAAATTGTACTGTTGGCAATTCAGAAAACGAAGATAAAAAGATGACAAAGGTGGTCGGATTCCTCCAGAAAACAGCTTAGAGCACGTCAAAAAGTGGGGTGTGATTAATATATGCCCACAAAACAGACAGAGCTCTTAATTCATGAGGTCAGATCCTAAAAAGGAATGAGTCCTTAGATAGGATAAGAGTAACTTTCCTTAGTCGAGATCTAACCCCGAGAAATAGAAGCCGCAGCCACATCTCCCCCCCCCTTTTTAGGGAAATGAAGAGTGTCTTTTGAGAACCTCGAATGGACTTCCGACTAACACTGCTGAGATAGAACTTCAAAGCCCTGATTGCCCATAGAAGTTTATCCTCATCTTCATGACTACCAGTTTAAGAAAAACTTGGAAACTTGAAGGTAGAAGCCATATAGAGGACTTGATATTAAGCAAGGAATCCTGGCTGACACAACAAAGTGAAAACGACATTAGATCCAACTGGAATTGTTCGTATTCAACAGAAAAAGCATGAATTTTACTTCTCCGTATGGTAAAAGCCATAATAAGAAGGAAAACCGTCTTAAAATTATATTGGAACTGTTAATAAGCCTGATGAAAAAGGTTCATAGGAAGCTCATTAAGCATCCCAACATGTAACACAAGTCAAAACAGCTTAAGAAGGTAAAGGAACGAAAAACATAATGTTGACGTTCCATAGTTTGGATCAGTTCCAAAATAGGTAAGACAGCACAGAGTTGCGATGACTTACACAAAACAAGGTATACGAAAGCATAATCTCTATTCCTTGATTAAGAAAAGAACAAATTTCTTTCATCAAGAAAAAGATTAAGGTAATAACTATGCTCTCCAATACCCAGTCAAAAATGAATGTCCATAGAACCTTTATACAGTTCTGATGGAATTATCCTTGCACAAGTAACAAGGATTGAAACTCTAACAGAAAAACGTTCTTCTGTAGAGATAACTAAAAGTAAATAATGGCCAGACATGTAGTGGCACATGTTTGGATCAGTAAAAATATGTCTCTCTGAGATATGATATTTGACCTGTGAAGAAGTTTCCTGAAAATAATTGTACAGGAGACTTAAAAGGTCGTAGAACCATAATCCCATGGTTTATTAAGTATATTGCATGAAATTATGGCAAAAACTCAGTTATTGCAAAAACTCACCAAGAAGGCAAGATATTCCAGTTTATGTCAATGGACGAATGTATAACAATCGCACACCCTGCTGGATCGATTTCTGTGAACTGCATTATTGACATTGTTCAGCATACCGGTATATACTGCGATCTAAGATCGCATAACGCTAATTACTAGCGTTTGATGATAAACAACATTCTTCAATATACTATGCATCAATTTTGTACACCATGCAAATTCACTGCCGCGCATGCGCAATTACATTATTTGAACCCAACGGAAAAATAATTCGACAAAAAGAACTGCAGGACAAAACGTCCAACAGGGCGTTGAGACGACCTGGTATGAGTAAGACGATAGAGATTTTTTTTGTTCTTGCAAAGAACGAATAAGTTCCTGATTTCCAGATACAAGGAGTGATAATATGATCACCTTCGTGTCTGTAAGTAAACCACGACCGATGTGTGATAGTTGAAACCATCACAAAGGAATCGTGAAAATGTGTTGTAAATGAAAAACAGCTAAAAAGAATTTTCGCTTTTCAAGATGTAGATGTGCAGGTGATATTCATTAGGATACCACATAATTGAGAAAATCAAGATACGTTGTTCTATGTGATCGTCCATAACATTCTCTGCTCACATCTGTATAAGATGTAAGGAAGGTTGTGGTAGAATAAACTATATTCTTGCCTAGATAATCTTCTAGTCTAGACACCACTGAATAGTGGTAAATAATGACAAAAAGATGGAAATCTGTGTCATTGAATAATCCCGAGATTAATACAATTAACTTTTAAATAAAGCTGTAACGGACGTAAGAAAAGACGTCTCAGCAGAAAGACCGGTGACCGGACCGGTAAATACTGACCGGTGACCAGAACCATTTGTCAAGGATGGGTGGGCAAAGAAATCACGGCAAGCCGAACTTTCCCACTCCAAACACACTTGAAAATTGGTAGAATAGGACAGTGTTTAACACTTATAAGTTAATGACCTATCTACAGAATATAGCCTCTTCTTGAACTAATAACAGGCGCCTTTAAAATCCTGGATAATACAGGTCGTGAAGTCATCGATTTGCGAAGTACGGAAATATGATTGACAGTGGTACCTCCGGAATCGGAGGTGTGACGGCAGAAAAAGGTGAAAACCCTATGAGTAACCTTAAGGGGGTCCACGCTTGCCGGTAGAATGCATGGAAGTCTTAAATTCTGACTTGATTAATCCATTTACTTCAAGACTCCTAACCGGGACGAATTCCGAAAGGAATACGACCAGTTATAGGAAGACGGCCTGTTATGGCCAGAAGTGTAATAGAAGAATAGCTTTAAGATGAGGTCCCTCCAGATCCTAGGATCTAAGATCTGAGTTCAATAGCTCCCAAGCCATCTACAAGACTGTAGCCGCTATGCGGTCAATCTGATAGGCAATCCTATGTATCAGAACTCTTGTTGATTCCAGTAGCTTGAAAATATGCACTGTCGTAGGAGCAATAGAAAAGCAGAAGTCGATACAAAATGTCGTCTTGCTAATCCTGCTAGCGTCATTAATGTGTCCCAACTGTTCCGTGACACTGACTGCAAAGTCTGTAGCCGACAGGTAAAGGCGGTTAAAACAATTCATCCTTCGGGTCTCGAACATAAATTAATAGAGGTCAAATAGTAATATTCGACCTCAATGCCAGTCTCCGAGCCCACTTCAGCCGATCTATCTGCATGTAGCCGGTTGAGATAGAAGTACAAATAACATTTATTGCATGATTTGGTAACCGTCGCCAGTAGAACATCAGTATTGAAAATCACAAAAAGTCATGTAGATTGTTGAATCCATAAAATATAGTATTCAATACAATCATAGCCAGGGGTATACAACTAGGTAATGTAGACGATACCCGTGATACTAAAAATTGACCGATGAAAACACAGTGGAATACCGGTAATTGGTATCTGTTGACCGAACCGGACCGGTCAATGACCGGTGAACGGACCAGTCATAATATGACCGGTGACGTTACCAGTTAAAGACCGAAAAATGGTGGAATCCATATGGTCTGATATCAATGTCAAGCACTGCTCAGAAAAGAAGATCGTTCCAAAAATCCAATCCGATGGCAATGAGACATCACTTCTTCTGACCAGTGACCAGTGATCGGTGATATGACCGATGAATGGTGACCGATGTCCGGTGATCGGGACCGGTATAATATAACTGTGTCAGAATGGAAATATCTGGTGCAGAAGAATGACCATCCACGAAGTCATCTGATAATGTTAACCGGAAAACAACGGTAGATTATCAGTATTAATAGGCATAAGTGTCCTTGTAGTCGTAGTGGAGAAAAGAACAGCTTATCCCGAAGCCTGAAAGTTAAACGAACTAGTGTTCGTATACAACTACGGCTCGGTGACTGCAACATGTGTGGATGCCATAAGAAAAACCATCACACGTGGAATGGAGACATGATATTCCTAAAGGAATAAAATGGAGAACGTCGATATGACCAGTAGGTTCATTAACGCCTACGTGAGAAGTGGCGACATCCATATAACTGCGATGCCGAAATATTGTTCGGCTACGCTGGAAATATTGTCTTCTACAATATTGTCTCCGTGAGCATTGACGTGATCGCTTACGAGCGTATCAACGCCGATAGGTATGTTCGATAACAATTGATTTTCAAAGCTAATTTGCGTACAGAAACTCAGCATTGAAATAGAATTGTAAATTGACCAATCAAAAGCACCATTACAAACTGTTCAGACCACTCAGAATGTACATTATATTCCAGTGTAGGCAAATGTTTAAACAAAGAGGAATTTATTCTTTGAATTGTATCTAGAATTGTTATTCTTCTTAAGTTGTATGACATATCTACATCGGATTTTTAACATTTAGATTTTCATAAAACCACCATACAAACACTGCAAACTTAAATGTATGCCTTTTCCCATAAAAGCCAAATTTCCTCGTCATTTTAAAGCAAAGTTTCATACTGAGCTGTGTGCTTGGGCAATGGTTTTTAACCGAAGTTCTGAGGGTAAATAACCCCCAAAAGTACTACTTCAAGCCAGAGTCTATGGAATCTTATTCAAATATTGCATTATATTGTGATTTGGCAATGCAGTGTTGTATTGAATATTTAAGAGTCTGAAAAATAAAATTTATTCTGAAAGCCATTTTTTATACACAGTTAACATTAATGCTGATTACTTGCAACTGTATCATTATTCAGTTGTATCAAATGGAATTAAGTTGAAAATTACATAATACATTATTTATTGACTGATTTCATTTAAATATTGTTGTTTTTGTATTATGATCATTAGAAACAAATATGTAAAAATATGTTTTCTTAACATATTTCTGGACTGCAAATTCACTCAATTGGTATTATCATTTTTGCAATTCTTTAAATATTAAGCGAGACGTATGCATTACAATCCCATAACAAGAATTTGTTTTCCTATCTGTATAAAAAAGCTCAATTCCAAATTAATAGTGCATAGATATAGATTCACTTAATGCACTATTTAGTTATTCATTTCAATACTATTTATTTCACAAACACTTATACTTTTTTCATTAGCTAATGAATAAAAATATTAGTATCTTCATTCATTTTACCCAATTAAAAAATTTAATTCACAAGAATCAAGGCTAGGCCACAAACAAACGGCCTTAACTTATTAACTTAAAATAATTGTGCCATTTCAAGCTACGTCTGCATGAACACTATCTTCAAGCAAAATTTCTGAATAATTCACCTATTCAAATTTTAATTATGACGAAAACCCACCGCTATTTTTCATAACAGTGACCTGGTTCGACCTTGCTCCAAATTGAATTTGAAGTCCACATGTAAACTACAAATGCACACAAATTAAGCACAATACCCTTTCAAACTGAAGTTATTGAGTTAAACTCAACTGGCCCAAAATACAAACCCAAACTTGGTATGGATGTAATTTATCTTCACACAAAGTAAAATTGCAATAACATCAACCATACTCAAGTCATAGAGCAGAAAACTACTTTAAGTAACTGTGACGTGACTCAGAGAGCCTAAACGCAGATTTCGAAACCTAAACGTGGACCCTAAGTTCAAGGTCAAGGTCACAGGGGTCAAATTTTGTGTGCGCATGGAAATGCCTTGTCCATATACACATGCAAATCAAATTTTAAGGTTAAAGCTCAAAGGCCATAGAAGTTATGAGCATTTTTCGTAACCTAAACGCAGATTTCGAAACCTTAACACGGACCCTAAGTTCAAGGTCACGGTCAAAGGGGTCAAAATTTTTGTGAGTATGGAAAGGCCTTGTCCATATTCACATGCATACAAAATATGAAGGTTATAGCTCAAGGCAAATAGAAAATTATGAGCATTTTTCCAAACCTAAACGCAAAGTGAGGCAGAAAGACGGACAGAAGGACGGACGGACAGTCCAATCACTATATGCCCTCCTTCGGGGGCATAAAAATAAAAAATATTTCAGTTTTTCATTCCCTCCGATGGTATCATCAATTCCCATAGCTCAGTCATTCAATTATATTGGAAATTATTACCAATATCTGATCAAACTTGTATTACTTTAGTTATTTTTATTTTGAAAATTCTATTACATAAATTTATAAAAAAAAATAATATAAATTTCTCTATAGTTCGAAAAATATTTAGGCAAAAATTACGCATTTAATATAAAATGCAAATTATTTAGAAAATATTCCCTTTTAATCGGTAACTTGGTTTATCCGTCAATAACAAAATCACTTCATTGAATTATTTAAAAGTTATAACAAACATTGAATGTTTTCCGATCAAATGATTCATGACACATATAACAGATTGATAGAAAGATATGAACAAATTAATGTTGCTAGAATTCCCGCCTAGAATGGTCATGTTAGTATGGAAATACTTGATATCTAAATTTATTAGCCTTTGGGTGTTGTAAAGACATGAAATATTTAATGAAATGTCTCAAAGTGTTGATTTTTTTTCATTGAGTAAAAGAAAGGCAACATAGCCCTTAAGTGGCTGAGAAGAACTTGTGGCTGAATATAAAGAAAAAGAGGCTATATGCTTGTTGAAAATAAAAGTAAACATCATTCTACATTAATTTTCTGATCAAAAGTGTTATATTGAGTGAATTGGGGAGATACAATTTCAAGAATAAACAACATAATTATCAATGTTTTTTGCGAAGGGCATGTCATCCAGTATTATTATAGTAGCAGTTTTGGTCTAAAAAAAACATTAACATTATTTACAGTTCATAACCCCTTGTTGCAAAAAAAAATCATGAAACATAGAATTTTCAGAGTAACCTATTAAAACAAACATAAAAGTTTTATTAGAACCTAGATATTATCTCTGCACTCATTTGTCATCAATTACTTATGTTTTAAAAAAGTTATTGTTTCATGCTACTGGTACCATTTTTTGACAGAAAATTAATTACATTATTTTAAAGTGCGCAACCCCTTGTTGCTAAAAAATTCACAAAAAACATAAATTTCAAAGAAATCCATTAAAACAAAAAGAAAATGCCTTCTTAAACCTTGAATATGATTCCTGCAAGCATTTAACACCAATTATTAATGTTCGAAAAAATCATTTGTTCATGCTAATCCCAGGCTAGTTCTACATGCGCATATCTAATGTTTCATTTAATGTGGTCAATTTAAAGTAAAGTTATAAGCTGAAAACCACCTGTTTGACCCCACATTTCTTAGTCAATTTTTAAAGATTAAAAAAAATAAATAAAACAAACAAAAAGGGGGAATTTTAGGTACCGGTAATTAGAGAGGAAAAACCATTTGATCTAAGGAATAGGACATAATTTTGGACCACATTAGCTCCAAAAAAATCACATAAATAACAGAAAATTGTTCTAGTAAAAAGTTAAGAAAACATCCATTAAAATCCTCTCACTCACCATAATGGGGTTCAAACATTTCCGGTGGTCCTGCAAAGAAGTCCTCCAATTTGAAGTCACATTCTCCTTTAAGGGTCATCCCAAAGCCCTTTGCCTCTGACTTGCTCCTCCACAGCACGTACTCACTAAACCCTCCTGGGCCGGCGCACACGTCAGCAAAGTACAGCAGGTCATTGTGACCCAACATCGGCTTCTAAAGTACACCACAAATAAAGACACATTTTATAATTTAAACAAGAGTGCCCACTTGTAACAAAAAATGCCTGTTTGAAAGCCTAAGAAACATTTATGTGTAATGATGTATTAATTTGTTTTAATAATGCAGAAAATAATGCAGACAACAAGATAATGGCAATGCCATGAACAAATATCTTCATTTTAATTTAGCTAATTTGGGATCATTAAAGGCCACATTTCATAAATGCTTCAGGCAATCTGTCTGAACATTAAACATAGTTGAGCAATCAACGCCATAAACATGGACACCAAGTTTGAAGACAATACCATATTTACTATTTGAGTTAGAAAGCGCACAAGGTATCTGGCAAATCTAACATAATTCAAGGGCTATAATTGTAAAGTCATCATGCCATCTGGCTGGTTATCGACCTTGGCCAAGACAAAAAGAATACCTTTATTTTACAGTATTAATCCCAAGTAAAGTATATAAAAAGACAAAATGTCATTTTCCTTAGTTGTTTTCTTTCCAGATATAATTCAAGCAATGAAAAAGAGAATTAAAAAAAATAATTCAACAGTGAACTATTGTTGTTGCTTAACATTATTAAAGTCAATTATAAACACCAATGTTACACCAATTTACCATTTATGCTATGTTGACATTGACAATGTAAAACCTTTTAAAAACATCATTCCATGACAACTTCACAATAGAGCCGTGTTCTGAGAAAACTGGGCATAATGCATGTGCGTGCCTGTGCAATCCGCACAGGCTAATCAGGGACGACACTTTCCGCTTATATGACATTTTTCGCTATAATGAAGTCTCTTCTTAGCAAAAATCCAATTTTAGCGGAAAGTGTCGTCCCTGGTTAGCCTGTGCGGACTGCACAGGCTAATCTGGGATGACACTTTACGCACATGCATTATGCCCAGTTTTCCCAGAACAGGATTCATTTCACAATACATTACTAACCCCATCAGGGTGCTTGGGCTTGGTGAACATGAAATTGAGCACAGCATCCATGTTTGCCATCTTCATGGCTGCCCTGACAACAAAAATATCAGCAAGTGTAACACATGGCTTAACTAACAACTCATATTATATGCTGGATAATAATTTAAAAGTACTATAATTATTTGGTGTTTCCACAATAGTGACAAGTATTTCAGTCATATACAAGCAAATTCATTGAATAAATATTCCCCCCCCCCCAATTTGATATATATACACCCATGAAGATTCATGTTTTTATCTTATATATTTTCTGATAAATAGCCCTTATAAAATTTGTGACAAGACAGACTGACAGACTGACAAAGGGACGGAAAATTCTATATCCCTCTTCCTTTGGCGGGGGATAAAATGGGCTCAGTTAACCTTCTCACTCTTTTTATGGCTAAGTTGGTTAACCAGTATTAAGAGCATATACTAATACCAGTAAAATACATCAGTCCTACTTGAATCAAAGGTAAGCTCGAACTTCTATATATAAAAAAATAGAGTTTTGTCACAGAAGTAACTAAAATTACTCATGCACCGCATAGCATGGCATAGCAGCCATGCTCCGGAATAATTTCAAGGGCAAATAACTCAAATAATCATGGATTACTGCCGGTAAAAATGGTGTCATCCATATTTAAAGTTCATGGTAACAACATATTATGAACCTCAATTCATTCACTTTATGTAGAAGCATTCAAATCACAAACGTAAGACATATTATGCTTCTGCGGTAAAATTGACTTAGTTCAACGGCACATGATACAGGCAAACTGGATCACTAAGCATGATGAGTGTCTTGCACATTTAAACATTATGGTGATGAAATTTCATCAATTTTTTTTAACAAATGGGAAAAGTACATATACCTAACTAATTGAGAACAAGAGGGCCAAGATGGCCCTAGTTCGCTCACCTGAGAGGAATCAGTTCATTCAATCTTTACCAAATGTCAAGCTTGACCTAGATATTGTCCAGACAAACATCCTGGTCAAGTTTCATCATTATTTCATCTGCGAGTCATGACCAATGTACCTATGAAGTTTCATGAACCTAGGCGTAAGCATTCTTGAGTTATCATCCGGAAACCATTTTTCTAAGTTGAGTCACCGTGACCATGACAGCCATTGTGTGAATACGTTTTTTGGCACTGCAACCTTGACCTTTGACCTAGTGACCTGATAATCAATAGGGGTTATCTGCGAGTCATGATCAATATACCTATGAAGTTTCATGAACCTAGGCATAAGCGTTCTTGAGTTATCATCCAGAAACCATTTTACTATTTCAGGTAACCCTGACCTTGATCTTTGACCTAGTGACCTGAAAATCAATAGGAGTCATCTGCGAGTCATCATCATTGTACCTATGAAGTTTCATGAACCATAGGCATAAGCGTTCTTGAGTTATCATTCAGAAACCATTTTAATATTTCAGGTCACCGTGACCTTGACCTTTGACCTAGTGACCAGAAAATCAATAGGGGTCATCTTCGAGTCATGATCAATGTACCTATGAAGTTTCATGATCCTAGGCATAAGCGTTCTTGAGTTATCATCTGGAAACCATTTTACTATTTCGGGTTACCATGACCTTGACCTTTGACCTAGTGACCTGAAAATCAATAGAAGTCATCTGCGAGCCATGATCAATGTACCTATGAAGTTTCATGATCCTAGGCCTAAGCGTTCTTGAGTTATCATCCGGAAACCATTTTACTATTTCGGGTCATCGTGACCTTGATCTTTGACCTAGTGACCTGAAAATCAATAGGGCTTATCTGCGAGTCATGAACAATGTATCTTTGAAGTTTCATGATCCTAGGCATAAGCATTCTTGAGTTATCATCCGGAAACCATTTTACTGCTTTGGGTCACCGTGACCTTGACCTTTGACCTAGTGACCTGAAAATCAAAAGGGGTCATCTGCGAGTCATGATCAATGTATCTATGAAGTTTCATGATCCTAGGCCTAAGTGTTCTTGAGTTATCATCCGGAAACCATTTTACTATTACAGATCATCATGACCTTGACCTTTGACCTCGTGACCTAAAAATAAAAAATAGGGGTCATCTGCGAGTCATGATCAATGTACCAATGAAGTTTCATGATCCTTGGCATAAGCGCTTTGAGGGGGGGGGGGGGGGCATAATGAGAAAACTGCCCCTCTCCCAGCAGCCATTTTATTCAACTGACCGGACCCATTTTTGAACTCAACACTCGTATCGCGAAAACAAATGTTCTGAGCAAATTTCATGAACATTGGGCCAAAAATGTGACTTCTACTGTGTTCACATGTTTTCACTACATACATATAGCGAAAAATGCCCCGCCCACTGGCGGCCAGGTTTTTTCAATTCAATCCCTTGAACATGGTTTAATTACAGTAGTTTGCTCTACAAACTTACAACATCTTGAGTTGGCAGACCAACAAACCAACCAACAGTGTCACTGATATATACCCAGTCAAAATTTGATAACAGGTTATAATACTTTCCCAACCAATCCCAACAATGTGGACGGGCAGGAAATCAAATGTGCAATTCTCAGAATTGTAGTCCAGTGCTTTACTAGCTGAGATAGCCAGTCTGTTTACCACATGCAACACATTAAAATGGCTCATTATCGTTGTATACAGTCATTATGATATTGTTACTGCATTTGAAAGACAGTGTACCTAAAAAGAGCCCTACCTGTTTAGGAAGAAAGCCCCCCTGATAGTTTCGTAGGGATTTGACCGTGTGCGAGCCTTTCTCATCTCTTCTGGCTCCAGACTATCAAATATACTCTACAAATGACCAGGAGATGCTGGTTTAAATGGAACTACTATATTTCAGGTTAAAAGCCAGCTTAAAATTGTCATATCTTTATGAAAGAAATAATGAAGAAAAGAAGGAACAAATGGGGGCTGCAAACAAAACTTTGAAATTATGAGGAATTAAGAGAAAAACGTTTGCAATAATTATGATCCTCTGTTTTTCAATTTTGATGTGGTTAAATAATAACACAGTAAAAATGAAAATGTTATCCCAACTGAACATTTTATATATTTCATTGCTAACATGCCCCGCTCAGTGAAGTAAATGACGAATATTAAATTGAGAGTCCTAAATGATAAAATGAAAAATGTTGTTTTTTTAATGAGTATCAATAGAAAAGAAGTGAAAACTATTAAACAGTTCCATGTAGCTCACCTTACTGGCTAGAACATTCTGCAATGTTCCTTCAGAACAAAAACTGTCTTCATCATCCAATGTGTGCTTTTTCTAAAAAATATACAAATAAATATATAAAGAGGAAGTCTGCACAGTCTATGACTTTCTACTTGCAAGTTGTTTTTTTCTGCTTCAAGAAATTCTCTTTTAACCATAACTCCAACTCCGATATAGGCAGAATGTCTTGTCCCAAATCAGGATGTATGACCAAAAGGACAAAAGTGTCATCCTGGATCACTTTGTACTGTCCAGTAGGTGGGAAGTGCTTTCCCCACAAGCTGATCTCCGACAACACTTATTAAGATTTGATTGCTATGACATGTCTCAAATATTTTATACCTTCAAGCATGCACCTTATATGGGTTATTTATAAAAGATCTTTCTGGCAATATTAAAAAGATTGTTGTACAGTTATGTTAAAAGAATTTACTATTTCATTACTACATGGCTTAGTTAAAAACACCACATGGTTAATATGGAAAAACTAGACATGATTCTGTTCACTCATGTACACACTTTTGTATCAAAATCAGCTTTAGGGACAATTTCAGGAAAATGCTCAAAATAATAACAATTTTTAAGACTGTACCTGGTTTAAATTAAGTATTCTTTATATTTTATTATTGATGTAAGTCATAATAAAATTTGCAATGTATAACATTGTTTTTCACATGGAAAATTGTACTTTTAATCTTAATTTAAGCATGAACTGAGTTAAAGATTTTCTCACAAAAAGCCCCTAATGGATCCCACAAAAAGCCCCTAATGGAAATGTTAACCGTATTTATGTTAAAGCGGAAAATTCAACTTCAATTTTCATTGTGAAAATCAATGTGTTATATGTCTTTGAATACTGTAATAAAGAACCATTTGTTGAAGCTTTACCATCTATGGATTACTTACAGGGCCAATCTTCATCCAGGACCTGAGCTGATCCAGACTGGGCACAGGGTCTTTACAAGATGGCAACCAGTCCACAGTCTCATCGATTGTCACCTAGCAACAGTTTTAAAATAAAATGAAGTAAGAAACCTGTATGTGAGTTTTTAATATGCATGCTAAATTTCCTAATTATCATGATACTGTTAACTTAAAGAGCAGATATACACACACATATTCGTCCCGATAACAAATATTTTGAAAAAAATAATGAAGAACTCTCTAAAGTATAAGAATAACTATGTACAAAATGCTATAACCATGAATTGGAAACAACTTTTGTTTGACACCTTATTCTAGTTAAGTGTTGAATACAAATACATTTGTACATGTAATTTGTATCTTTTCTGTATCAAGGAAGTCTCACCTAACCATAACTCCACTGTAGGTGTAATGTGTCGTAACCGGTTCAGCCATAATTGAACATAAACATACTGTACTAATTATGCTGCAATCTGCACTAGAGTTCCATAAAATTCCTTTTAAGTGAAATAAAAATACTGCTTTTAGTTTATTAAGTAAAAATCATCAGAGCTCAAATTTAAAACTGAGAGGAATTCTGAAACTAAACTGTTATAAGGCAAGGCAAGCTTCATCTTAAACTTTATCTTAAATATACAACCAAATTTAATAAAAAATCAGCTGTAACAAGAAATCATATTGGTTAATATTCAGCTTTTAAAATTGAGACTATGTAAGAAGCAATCTCATTGGTCAATACTACAGCATTTCAAGTTAAGACTATAACAAGCAAGTTCATTCATAAATATTTTAGCGCCTAAGTTTGAGCCAAAATAACTTTTAAAGTCAGTGGACACACAAGAATTTCCTTATTATTATATGATGACCTACTGGATCACTCTCCATGGACCACTCCAGAAACATGTTCGGCTCCAGTCCTTTGATGTTGAGCCCCAGACCGCGTCTGCCCCTCTGCATGGATGCCTCCACGGGATCAACACGACCTTGGGCATGCTTTCCCAAACCGGTACCCGCCTTGTAGCCCATCTTGGACTGTGGGAGGACAGAACAAGCAAAGGATTAGAAATGGGAAAAATATCAACAGAGGAATTACGGTAAGTAATAGGAACAAACAGTACATGACTAATTGGTCAGGTTTTGCAAAGGCTTCTAAAATTTAACTGAAGGTAAAGAAAAGTGAAATTTTCGGACTGAGTCACTGCCATTGTATTGATGCAAAATCAAATGTTTTTGTTTACAACAGGGTAGAATTCTTAGCAGTCAAGGGATATTAACCACTTGAAAATATCAAAATGATTTTTTCAATACATTTATGAATGGAAAAACCACATGAAACAGCAGTGGACTTGTGTCAAGTCTACAAAATTAACATTGGGAGAAAAGAATGCCTGAACAAGTAACAACTTAAAGTAAAATTCTAATAAAGTGTAAATAAATCCATGAAACATGTTTGAAGATTAGCAAAACAAAATACACTTAATCAATTTAATGACTATTCATGTGGGACAGATATTGCATACACAATGTTGTGCAGAAACCTAAGTTAACTGTACAAACAAATGCTAAACAAACCACCAACTAATTGGAAACAAATTTAAATTACAAAACAATGATTTTACCATCATTTTTTCTGCAGCAGTGCTGTAGGCTCCACCTATCGCACCAGAAGCACCATCACCTGATTCCTTGGCCCCATCTGTTTGATCTTGTGGTTCATGTTTTTTCTAGAATTGCCAGTAGACAGTCATTATGTAAGGTTCTTACATGTTACATACCTTTAACAGTATTTCAACATTATGTAAATTATAGCATCATTTAATTGTTTTCCTGATTGTTCATAATAGAGTTGCAAGACAAGTACAATGGAATACAACATGCTTTTTCTTCCACTTGAACTTCTACTTGATGTCAAACATTATTAAATTTTTTATCACATTAAAAGTACTATAGTAAATATTCCACAAAAAGAAATAAAACTTATAAAAATTACTTAATAAACCTATAGAATAAAACAATGTGCAATGTACCCTACACCTCTATTCAAACCACCTCATCAAGCAATTACATGTACCATCATTTTCACAGCCCCAGTGTCGTTCGTCCGGCCAGTATATGCAGTAGATAAATGGATCTTCTGCATTTTAGAAGGACTTTTCTCATCATCCATGTCTGCAAACTTACGTTTGTCCTGAGAGTGACATATTGAACAAGTTATTCAACGATAAATAATGCACAGGGCTTTAAAAACCGTTAGTATCACTTAAAATGAACAATAAGAGATCGCACTGGAAAGTTAAAACCTCATTTGCAATATTCTCTAGTTAATTGTATACTATGAACTGTCAGTGAATTGTGGGTTTCATGGTTTACCAAAAACTTGAAGACAGATATATACAATAGTATAAAATACCAACTTCAAACCAATCCTCAATTAGTCCTTCCAATGTGAGGCAACTGCTGGTTTATTGTATGCTTTTAAACACATGATCTCAAGTTGAAGATTAAGCTGTATGGCAATATAAGACCATTACTTACATTTTTCAAGCATAAAGCAGTAACACAAATGCTGGTGGTACCACTGATGAGTCCTTACAAACTCAGTTTTCATAACACTCACCACCCTTGCGGCAGTAGAAAACGCTGGGCGAACCATGTCCTCATCATCGGAATCGTCAGAGAGCCTGCTGGACTCGTTCTGATGAAGAGTAAAATACTTAAATTATCATCAAAGATCCAGTAACATACTCTTGAAAAGATGTACACAAAATGAATACCCAGTAATATACTAGTACTAATCAGCAAGTATTTTGTATTTGATGAGTTTCTTGGTTTAAACAGACAAAAATGCAGGCACCTACCGGGTTAATTTTCCAAGCAAGAACAGAGTGTTCATAAGTTTCCTTAACCTAGCTTAAGTACTTTCTAGTTATGGCACAGGCAGGGTACAAATTTCAGTTGTTTTATGATTTCTGTAACCACAGAAACCACGATTTTGGTCTGACAAGAAAATAATATGCATATTTACCACAATGGTCTAGATACAAGTTGTGTCAATCTTGCTTAATTACATTTTGAGCTGTCTCTTCATCCTGATTTGGGTCAGAAGTTTTGAGTTACAAGAAACCGTCGGAGATGGGTGATGCTCCCCAAAGGTTTTTTTGTCACAATATTGCACTATATATTCAGATAAAAGGAAACGTCTTGAGGGCACAGTAGTTGGGAGGTCGCAAATTTTTTTATAGAAAATTTCAAAGGGCCATAACTCTGTGAAAAATCATCCGACCAGAACCCGCTGATAATATGCAAATCTCCTCTTGGTAGTGAAGCTTCCCATAAAGTTTCATTGAATTCCGGTCATTAGTTGCTGAGAAATAGCCCGGACAAAAATTGCACTATATGTACAGTTTATGGAAAATTTCAAAGGGCCATAACTCTGTGAACAAGAAACCGTCGGAGACGGGTGATGCTCCCCAAAGGTTTTTTTGTCACAATATTGCACTATATATTCAGATAAAAGGAAACGTCTTGAGGGCACAGTAGTTGGGGGGACAATAATTTTTTATAGAAAATTTCAAAGGGCCATAACTCTGTGAAAAATCACCCGACCAGAACCCGCTGATAATATGCATATCTCCTCTTGGTAGTGAAGTTTCCCATAAAGTTTCATTTAATTCCGGTCATAAGTTGCTGAAAATTAGCCAGGACAAGAATTGCACTATATGTACAGTTAATGGAAAATTTCAAAGGGCCATAACTCTATGAAAAATCATCCGACCAGAACCCGCTGATAATATGCAAATCTCCTCTTGGTAGTGATGCTTCCCATAAAGTTTCATTTAATTCCGGTCATTAGCTCCTGAGAAATAGCCCGGACTAGAATTGCACTATATGTACAGTTAATGAAAAATTTAAAAGGGCCATAACTCTGTAAAAAATCATCTGACCAGAACCCGCTGTTAATATGCACATCTCCTCTTGGTAGTGAAGCTTCCCATAAAGTTTCATTGAATTCCGGTCATTAGTTACTGAGAAATAGCCCGGACAAGAATTGCACTTTATGTACAGTTAATGGAAAATTTTAAAGGGCCATAACTCTGTAAAAAATCATCCGACCAGAACCCGCTGATAATATGCAAATCCCCTCTTAGTAGTGAAGCTTCCCATAAAGTTTCATTGAATTTCGGTCATTAGTTACTGAGAAATAGCCCTGACAAGAATTGCACTATATGTACAGTTAATGAAAAATTTCAAAGGGCCATTACTTTGTAAAAAATCAACCGCTCAGAACCCGCTGTTAATATGCACATCTCCTCTTGGTAGTGAAGCTTCCCATTAAGTTTCATTGAATTCCGGTCATTAGTTGCTGAGAAATAGCCCGGACAAAAATTGTGCACAGACGGACGGATGGACGGACGAAGCTGCGACTATATGCTCCCCCAAAATAATTTTAGGGGAGCATAAAAATCATCCGACCAGAACCCGCTGATAATATGCACATCTCCTCTTGGTAGTGAAGCTTTCCATAAAGTTTCATTGAATTCCGGTCATTAGTTGCTGAGAAATAGCCTGGACAAAAATTGTGCATGGACGGACACATGGACAGACAGATGAAGCGGCGACTATATGCTCCCCCCAAAATAAATTTTGGGGGAGGCTAGCATAATAAAACAAGAGCACCGCCTTGCGGGTGCAGACCGCTCATCTATTTTCTTTTTAAAGGTGAAGGGACTCTCATTTTCAATCACAAAGGAGGGAGGAGTGGAGTGAAGAGGGGTGTATAGTGTGGGGTTGTGGACATTTATTACATTATCTTCCAAAAAAGCGTAAAAAAAAAAAAAAAAAAAAAATCGGGGGGGGGGGGGGGGGGGGGGGGGGGGGGGGGGGGGGGGGGGAGGGGGTTTGGGTGCGATGGTTGGACGGTATTTCAAACATAACCGTTTTTAAAAAAAATGGGGGGGGGGGGGGTATAGTGTGAGGGTGTGGTGATAATTTGTGACATGATCTTAAAAAAAAAAAAAAAAAAAAATCAAAAAAAAAATTGGGGGGGGGGGGGGTGGGGTGGGGGTATAGTGTGAGGGTGTGGTGGTCATTTGTGAGATGATCTTAAAAAAAAAAAAAAAAAAAAAAAAAAAAAAATAGAGGAGGGGGGGGGAGGGGGGGAGGGGGGGAGGGCACGGGGGATGGTTTGGGTGAAGTCTATTGTGGTATGTCAGGTAAGAGTAGTTTCATCAAAGTATCAATCAAATCTAATCATAAATAAAGAAGTTATGGCAATTTTAGCAAAATTTAATAATTTGACCTTGAGAGTCAAGGTCATTCAAAGGTCAAAGTAAAATTCAAGTTGCCAGGTACAGTAACCTCATGATAGCATGTAAGTATTTGAAGTTTGAAAGCAATAGCCTTGATACTTCGAGTGGATCGAAACACAAAATTTAACCATATATTAAAAGTTACTAAGTCAAAAAAGGGCCATAATTCCGTAACAATGACAACCAGAGTTATGCAACTTGTCCTTTTACTGTACCCTTATGATAGTTTGTGAGTGTTCCAAGTATGAAAGCAATATCTATGATACTTTAGGGGTTAAGTGGACCAAAACATAAATCTTAACCAAATTTTCAATTTTCTAAGTATAAAGGGCCCATAATTCCGTCCAAATGCCAGTCAGAGTTACATAACTTTGCCTGCACCGTCCCCTTATGATAGTTCATAAATCTTGCAAGTATGAAAGCAATAGCTTTGATACTGTAGGAATAAAGTGGACCTAAACACAAAACTTAATCAAATTTTCAATTTTCTAAGTATAAAAAGGGCACATAATTCTGTCAAAATGCCAGTCAGAGTTACATTACTTTGCCTGCACAGTCCCCTTATGATAGTTAGTAAGTGTTGCAAGTATGAAAGCAATAGCTTTGATGCTTAAGGAATAAAATGGACCTAAACACAAAACTTAACCAAAATTGTCAATTTTCTAAGTATAAAAAGGGCACATAATTCTGTCAAAATGCATGCCAGAGTTATCTTACCTTGCCTGCCCAGTCCCCTCATGATAGTAAGTAAGTGTACCAAGTTTGAATGCAATAGCATTGATACTTACTGAGAAAAGTGGAACTAAACGCAAAACTTAACCAAAATTTTCAATTTTTTAAGTATAAAAAGGGCACATAATTCTGTCAAAATGCACGCCAGAGTTATCTAACTTTGCCTGCCCAGTCCCCTCATGATAGTAAGTAAGTGTACCAAGTTTGAATGCAATAGCATTGATACTTTCTGAGAAAAGTGGACCTAAACGCAAAACTTAACCGGACGCCGACGCCAACGCCAACGCCAACGCCAACGCCGACGCCGACGCCAAGGTGATGACAATAGCTCATAATTTTTTTTCAAAAAATAGATGAGCTAAAAAACTAAAATAACAGGCGTTTTCCCCATATGACCCTCTATGCACATACCAAGTTTCCTCAACCTGCAGAACAATCAAACCACTTATTACTTTTAACTTTTTCAACTATCATCATTCTCCTGGATAGGCCCTGGTGTTCCAAAAATACTCCCTGTTTTTTTTTTAACAGACATTTACAATTACTTACATTTCTTATAAATTGTGCAATTGATGAATATGAAACTGTATTTGAAAAAAATGTTGTTTGCATCAAATTTCTTGACAAACTATTTCTTTTAAAACCTATACAGGGGGGCACGCGTATACGGGAGCTTACCGCGTTTAAGTGAGAAAGTTGTTGCAAAACTTCAAAGATGGCGTCGTTTAAGTGTTTTTCGTGAAGAAGTAGCGGATATTTTCACCCGGTAAGCCAGTTTATATTTATATTTCTTTTAAATGAATAAGCCCTTTCGGCTCTACGGTGTTTGTGCTCCCCTCGGTTTTTTGTTTCAAGCCGTAGACGTCAGAATAAAAAAGTTATTGAAGCAAAACCGTCGACAAATTTTTTGTTTAATTTCTTGACCTTCGAGATGTTGGATGTTCGAATATCATTTTCTCTCATAATAAACAGTATTTGTGCATGTGTACAGTAAAATATAACATAAATCATGAATATTTTATTATCTCGACGCGTTGTTATGTCTATTAATTCATTTAATGCCGAATTATAACGGGTTAACCCCCATTTTTGAACCTGACTGCCAAATGATTAACAGCTCTTTCCTATGTTACAAGGTTTTATGCGATATAACTTTCGTGAATGAATTCCGCATTGGTGCGAATGTCTTGGAAAACATTTTCACTTGAAGAAATCAAGATTTTTCTTTTTTCTATTAATTGTTTTATTATTAATTTGTATTATTATATGTTTTATCGCGTACTTAACGCTAACATTTAGTGTGTGTAATATAAGACATTCGACGGTTTTATAAACACAGTGTAATTCTTACCTGTTTATTTTAACACATATGGACATACTTATGTTTGAATATGCATGCAACGGAATACTATGCTTACTATTTCAAGGCGCCAGTTATATATGTTGAGGATGACAAGATTTAAAAAGACGGCGTAACGAAGTGTGTACCGCTCTAGAATGCGATAGGTACATGAAAACCCACCAATCAAACAAAAAAGATTACGTCGAAGTACCTAGCCAAACAATCACGTATACGTGCAATAAAAGTGTAATGAAAAACAGAAGAGGGTAAAGCCGGTTTGATACTAGTATAAGGTTGATGTAACCAAATACTGCCATTGTTGCGATTCAGAATACAGGAAGCAATTTGGAATACCCGACATCTGCTTAGAAGATGCATATCGGTGGATGTTTTTTATGATACTCAAATATGAATTGTTTATTTTATACAATGACATTTGACGCGTTTTACCATAACGATACTGATACATGTATGTGACTTTGATGTGACACATTTTGGATGACCTTCTTTTAAACCAGTTCTGAGTTGGTCACTATATTATAATCGCAAAAAGTGAATTTGTAGTGGATAGAAAGATTTGTGCAAATGCAATAAACGATATGATTTCAGTAGAAGTGATCAATATAATTTTTATACATGTATGTTTTTTCTCTTTTATACCTATGTGAATACATATTATTTATGACTGTTGTATTGAGGGAATAAAGTATTGGTTAACTTAGAAAGATTATTTCGTTTGTTCCTTACATTGCCTTCTAATCGTAAGTAATGTTAACCCTTCCTGTGCGGCGACCGGATTTATCCGGTCAGGCAATTCTTAACCCGGCTCATGCGGCAACCGGATAAATCCGTCAAATCATACAATTTCACATACTCCATTTAATAATACTCCTCCTAGATAATCCAATGTTGTCATGAACGCTCTTACACATAATCCATTTCCTAAGTCTTTTCTTCAATCTCTTTTAATATCCTTGTAATTTTGTTATGTATATTTCTTGCAACAAAATAAAACTTTTGTGGTGGTTTAAATGTAACGATTTTTCCGCCATTTGGAACAAAAACAACAACTGGAAGTGGATTGCTTAATCTTTACTATTTTTTAATAACATTTGTATCGAATGCTTATGAATCTGAACCAAAACATGATTTACGATTTAGCGTTATCCTGTGGCAGTGAGTTATTTTATTTCTATGGAAGTTTAAATTATGTATGACAAACACACAATCCGAAATATTTTTTTATTGTTTTGATGTTTTTAAAAATGACTAGTCGAATGTGTTTTTTTATTCAACACTAAAATAACACATCTGACTTGTTGTCATTAAAATCCAGAGTTTAAATGAAATTACGTTACATGAGATATGTATTTCATACTATACGAGAGCGAAAGAGTCATAAAGTACAATAAATAATGCACGTGTTGAATTATGTTATAAATAAAAATTGAAATATTTATTTAGGTTTAAAAAATGGAAACCTATCACAGGTCGAAAGATCATGCGGTTCATAGCCATAATCATAGCCATGGGCATCGTCAACCAGACCAACGTCACAGATTATTGGTCAAGACACAGTTTCTGGAAAGACTAACAGCCAGACATTTCCCTTCCAAGATCCCCAATGACAGAAAGTCAATGTCTCTGCAATGTGTTGTGTGCAATCCTGCAGTTGCACAGATGCTTGCCAGTCAGGGCCTTCCCAAAAAACATAGACCAGGTCATGAAACTGCATTTAAATGTAGACAGTGTGATTTGTCACTGTGTATAGTTAATGTATTGAATTGCCATGATATGTATTTGTATTGCAAATTATGCTATTAACTATTGATGAGTCTTATACAAATTATATCATTGAAGTAGTACTATGATCGTCATACTTTTAAATTGTAGTTTTTAGTAGATGTGTTGATTTGAAACATGGATATATTTTTACTGCACAAACAAGTGCTATTTAACTTTAAAAAAGCCAAATGTTAGTAATATTATTGATTATTACAAAGCTCCCAAAGTGTGTGTTGGAAGTAAAATGTTGCCATTACAAAAGTATTTTTTATTTTTCATGATTAATTATTTGGTTTTCTTTCATAATGCAATAGCAGGCAAGTATAACCAGGGCTTACCTGGCTGTCCCTTCAGACTTTATTTTATAATGATTTCAACCTTGTTGCTTGAAATTAGATTTTATATAAATATATGCATATAAATATATATATATATTTATAAAATACATGATCGTGTTCTAGGAAAACTGGGCTTAATGCATGTGTGTAAAGTATCATCCCAGAACAGCCTGTGCACAGGCTAATCAAGGACGACACTTTCCATTTTTATGGTATTTATAGTTTCAAGGAAGTCCCTCCTTACCGAAAATCAGTTCTAGGTGGAAAGTGTTGTCCCTGATTAGCCTGTGCAGAGTGGACACGCTGATCTGGGATGACACTTTAAGCACATGAATTAAGCACAGGTTTCTCAGAACGCAACTCATATATATATTTATATGCATATATTTATATAACATATATATATAATAAATAAAAAATAAACACCCACTTATTATGATTTGATAAGAGGAATTAAATTCAATTAGTAATAACAATGTGCTATAACACTATCACAGTTTTATGATATAATTTAATATTATTTAATTTTGCAAGATTATTTGTAATATTGTTAAATTAAACAGTGTTTGATGAAATGTAAGTTTATATTTTTGTAAAAAAAAACTTAAGTGTCTACTTAAATGTATCATAAAATCCACATTTTTGTGTATATTTAAAAAAGAACATGTTCCGTTTGATATGGGAATAACTAATTGTGTTTTTCATAACATTATTGATATGCTCAAATTTGAATAAAGACTTTAAAACTGCGTTTGAAGTACAGACCATGGTTTATTTCAGAAAAGAAAGTTAAGTTATAAAGTTACTGTTTGTATATTGTTCTTTGTACATTTTTGGTGTAGAATCTGTTCACTTTGACTTCTATATTATGATATTTCTTTAATATTCAAAATCCGAACTTAAAATAAGTACTAATGATATGTGGATGTATGTATATATGTCCTGTTAGAAATAAGATTGAAACTGACCATGTGAAGTGTTATAAAGATGATTTAAACACAAAAAAACTGTTTTTTTATCGTTTTTTCTATGGTAACCATGGCAACAGATCAATCAAATATGTATACGGTATGATTATTGTCAAACAAAATGTGTGACCAGTTCACATGGCAAAATGTGTATTAATTGGACAGTTAAAACCAATGTAACATGTAATGCAAGTGAAGTAGGTCAATTTAGCATTATCAGGCCTTTTTTGGTGTAGAATCTGTTCACTATGTCTTCTTTATTATGAAATGTCTTTAATATGTATTATCAATATCCGAACTTAACAAACTTACGAATGATATGTGGATGTATATATAGATGTCCTGTTAGAAATCAGATTGAAACTGACCATGTGAAGTGTTATAAAGATGATTTAAACACAAAAAACCTGTTTTTTATCGTTGTTTCTATGGTAACCATGGCAACAGATCGATCAAATGTGTATACGATTAATGTCAAATAAAATGTGTGACCACTTCACATGGCAAATTGTGTATTAATTGGACAGTCAAAACCAATATAACATGTAATGCAAGTGAAGTAGGTCAATTTACCATTATCAGGCCTTTTTTTGGTGTAGAATCTGTTCACTATGTCTTCTATTTTATGAAATGTCTTTAATATGTATTATTAATATCCGAACTTAACAAAAGTACTAATGATATGTGGATGTATATATAGATGTCCTGTCAGAAATCATATTGAAACTGACCATGTAAATTGTTATAAAGAGGATTTAAACACACAAAAACTGTTTTTTATCGTTGTTTCTATGGTAACCATGGCAACAGATCAATCAAATATGTATACGGTATGATTATTGTCAAACAAAATGTGTGACCAGTTCACATGGCAAATTGTGTATTAATTGGACAGTTAAAATCAATGTAACATGTAATGCAAGTGAAGTAGGTCAAATTAGCATAATCAGGCCTAAACAAGTCAGCGATGGGATATATAACCTCATAAAACAATTCAGCACAGGAAGGGTTAGTATGTCAAATGCATAACGAATTAAATCCGACCCAAATATTTTTTATCATGTATGTAAGTGCTCAATACAATTGAAAATTTATGCAGAGACATCGTAGGAAGAAATGACGTAACACAGATAATGGTTTATTTTCATAACAAAGTGAGAAACTAGCATCATGACATATACGGAATAAAACGTGTAAGTAAGTAGCACTCATAGCAATTATATGTCAGACGTGTCTATGTAGACTTAATAAATAAAACAAAAACACTACAAACATCAGCTGTACATGTTTTGTTATGTTCGTGTTTTTTATTTGCTGTTTTAGTCCGGCTCTGTTGAAGGATTCTTTTTTGCATATTCTACATTTAAACTCATGTGGTCCATGAATGGGGCATGATATCTCAATCCTCCCCTGATGTAAAATTCCTCATTACATATACTGCAACGAAAGATGCACTTATTTTCGCCCTTTAAGCTGCATCGTCTGAAAAGACAGTAAAAGAATGGTTAAAAAAAGTTCATAGCAGAATAAGGTCGACACGTCATTAAATACAGGAAATTAATTATAATATTACTGAAAGATAAACGTTCTAATATCTCGTACATCAGCCACCACACAACCCATCTTCTTGAAAATAGGTGAATTGATTCAATTGGTCGGCAGGTTTTTCGAATAGCATTATTATTATTCTACAGTAAGTAACGTGATTAAGAAAACACTTATATTGCACCACGTAACATGCTATAAAACTATAATATTGAAGTACACATATACATAAGCTGGGTAGGTATATCATGGCAAGCTCTTTTACATATGAAAGAGCTGTTTGTCATTTGGAAGTCAGGTCCCAAAATGTGCTTAAAAGGAAGTCAGTTCCAAATAAGGGGGTTAAACCGATAATGTTTGCCAATAAATTAATTATCAGTGATAAAACGGCGTCGGTAAAATGTAATAATCATGATTTTATTTATATTTTACTGTTCACGTGTGTCAATACTGTGTATTATAAGTGAAAATGATATCTGTACATCCAATTTCTCAAACGTCCCGTAAGTAGACAACAGATTTGTGGACGGTTTTCCTTCAATAACTTTTTTATCCCGACGTCTATGATCTTGAAACAAAATAAACGAGGGAAGCACACACACACCGGAGAGCCAAAACGGCGTATTCATTTAAAATAATTATAAATACAAAGGGGCTTACCGGGTGAAAATATCCTCCCTTCCTTTAAGAAAATCCAACAAACGACGCCATCTTTGAAGTTTTGCAACAACTTTCTCACTTAAACGCGGTAAGCTCCCGTATACGCGTGCCCCCCTGCTATACCTAGTTTGTTTTGTTGAACCCCATGATATAAAAAAGAACAAAATTTCTAACCCATGTCATGCTCACCTTTAGAGAAGCCGCATAGAGCTCATTTGGCTGATGGAAAGTGTGTGCGGAGCTGTTTGCCATCCTTCATCTGCAAATATACCAGTCAAAAAGAATGCCTAAGCAAGATAGTGGCAATAATATGTAAAATTCTACCAAATTATAAAGCATTTAAAAAATACAGCTGAACCTCACAAGTTCTATTCGGCTCATGACTGAAGAATAAGGTATTCAGGACATAAGTTCATGCAGAAATTGTACAATTTCCTTATCTGCCTTGAAAAAGAAAACTTTTCTCCAATATGGCTTACTACACATGTAACTCAGGCCTGACAAGATTCTAGATAAACTATACTGCAAAAGACTAAATTTTTTTCTGAATCTTTCCCCGTATCAAAAGTCTACCGAGGCCAAATTTTTCACTTTCTGGCTGAAGGCACTACATATACAGGTGGGAATATAGGAGATTCTGGCATATGTTGAGAATTGAAATTATCAAATTAATTCAACAATTTCTTAAATGAACCATGTTGTCAGAATCTGCACCATTTTTCAACCACAATGTGTTATCAATTGACTGAAGGTTTGTGTTCGGAACTCATGCAGTGATTTTTTAGGACTAATTAGGGACCAAAATCCACCAATTTCCCAGCTGAAAGGATATATATTTATATAGATTTTCCCCCATGATAACCTTTTCATAAACAATCTTAGAAATTGTTAACAAATACAGCTTGATCATATTCAAATTTAGTATATTTAGTTAAGAAAATAATTAGTTTGTGTTTATCTAATTTCACTTTTACAAACAAGTTCCCCATCTAAAAGGCCTTGCTACCTTTAAACCCGGATAAAAAAGAATCTCAATATTTTCAAATCAAACAAATGAGCTAATGCTCAAAATTGTATGAACATGTCATTTGACCATTAAATACTGCGGCATACTCAATGGACCACATTTGAAGTTCTGGTAGTTACTTGGTATTTAGAAAATTTACGGCCACAATTTGCCATGAATTGCAAACTACATGTATACACAAAACTTATCCATATATCCAACATATAAGTCTACTTTGGTCTATTGGGTTTAGAACTGCTTGCATACAAAATTGGTGTCCAGAATATATTTTGAACCTAGGAATACAAGACCCTTAAAATACTATAAATTTATGGCAATTTATTTTGACTAGGTAAGATGTGGTGAGCTGTTTTCAGTGACTTTTGATTAACTGTAAAATCCTCTAGGCATTCATAAGTAAACTATGCCAGATTGAGCAATTACTTAATGTCAAATAATATATGAGCAACATTTCAATTGATGGAAGCCAAAACAAACAAATTGAAAAACATGCAACTGACATGCTCTGTTTACCAAGATTTCATAATAATAATAATTATTGCAAGAGGTCCTTGATGATTATGCTTTCCAGTCCCCTTTTGTTTTGATCTTGTCAGATGCGAGATTTTGATTGTGGTTTCTAAAACTGTTTGTTAAAGTACTAACATGCTTTTTAATGAAATTGCATGCACTTAAATTCTATCATACATGGGAAGGAATGAATCCTTATTTGTTCTATATAAACCTTGATCAAAACAGCAATAAATGGTAAATTCCAAAATATTGAACTCATCAATTAACAATACTTCAAACAAGAGGGCCATGATGGCCCTGAATCGCTCACCTGACTAACCTTGCTACATCAACTTAAATTCTATCAGACCCATATACAATCCTAAGCCAGATTTCATAAATTAATACATTCTGACAAAATTTAATTACGACGTAAAAAAAATTGTGACCTCTTTCATCTTCACAAGGTTTTACTAGAATTTGCCTGGTGACCTTATTTTTGACCCCAAATGACCCATATACGATCCAAAATCAGATATTATCAAGATAAACATTCTGAACATCATTAAGATCA
This sequence comes from Dreissena polymorpha, assembly GCF_020536995.1. Classification (NCBI taxonomy): domain Eukaryota; kingdom Metazoa; phylum Mollusca; class Bivalvia; order Myida; family Dreissenidae; genus Dreissena; species Dreissena polymorpha. The sequence goes on along the minus strand of NC_068357.1, from coordinate 75,346,665 downwards.
GATGAAAACTATGACCTCTATTGTCTACACAAGGTTTTTATATGATTTGACCTAGTGACATAGATTTTGACCCCAGATAACCCAAATACAATCCCGACCCAGGTTTCATTAAGATTAACATTCTTGCCAAATTTTATTATGTTTGAATGAAAACAGTGACCTCTACTGTCTACACAAGTTGGTTTTTAACTTTGACCTAGTGACCTAGTTTTTGACCCTTGATGACCCAAATTCGATCTCAGCCAAGATTTTAACAAGACACACATTCTGACCATATTTCATTAAGATCTGATGAAAACTGTGACCTCTATTGTCTACACAAGATTTTTATATGATTTGACCTAGTGACCTAGTTTCTGACCCCAGATGACCCAAATACAATCCCAATCCAGATTTTATCAAGATAAACATTCTGACCAAATTTCATAAATGTTGGATATAAACTGTGACCTCTATTGTCTACACAGGTTGTTTCTATTATTTGACATAGTGACCTAGTTTTTGACCCCAGATGACCAAAATACAATCCCAACCCAGATTTTATCAAGATAAACACTCTGACCAAATTCCATAAAGATTATATGAAAACTGTGACCTCTATTGTCTACACAAGTTTTTTTCTATTTTTGACCTAGCAACCTAGTTTTTGACCCAAGATGACCCAAATACAATCCCAACCCAGATTTCATCAAGATAAACATTCTGACCAAATTTCATAAAGATTGGATGAAAACTGTGATCACTATTGTCTACACAAGTTTTTTCTAAAATTCGACCTAGTGACCTAGTTTTTGACCCTACATGACCCAAATACAATCACAACCCAGATTTCATCAAGATAATCATTCTGACCACATGTCATAAAGTTTGGATGAAAACTGTGACCTCAGTTTTTTAATATAATCATATTTTTGGCATTTCTTATTACAAGAAAGGACGAGGCTGTCCAGTAACCTGGAATTGTTGGCTGCATTGCAACCCCTCCCTTCCTCTATGACACCCCACCCTTTCCCCTTCAAACTCGAAGAACCATGTCGGACTGGAGTGCACGGTGCAGGGCCTTATACCATTATAAACACCTATTTAGCCCTATCTAGGACAAAGTATTGTCGACCTTGTTGAAACTACTAATTTTGTACCTTGGAGTACATAAAGGATTATTATAAATGCTATCTTGTGTAGCAATTTCTTTATTTTTGTGAAAACTGCTATTTTATATAGCAAATTGCCTTAATTTTATTATTATTGCATTAACTCATGTTAAAATTGCTACTTTTATAGCAAATATCCTAATTTTTATATTAAATTGCTATTTTTATATAGCAAATTGCCTCGGTTTTACTGTCTAATTGTCATTTTGCATACCATACAAGGTACTTTAGTATTATTTCTAGAGCTGCAACGATTCGATCCGATTCATCGAAAATCGATTCGAAATACTTCGATTCGATTACGATACCAAACCTACCAAATTCGATTCGATTCTTTAACATATATACATGTATATACATAGATACGTAAAACACGCTGTATTCTGACTATTGATATGGGAAGGTGAAGGTTTTATGTTTACCTGTAATTACGACCCGTGCGATTGGTTGCTTATTACTTTAGTCATCCAATCAATAAGCACGTTACGGTCTACTTTCGGAAAAAGCGTCAAAATGGCTGAACAAGTTGTTGCCGACAAATCTAAATTATCAGATGCGCCTAAGAAGCTAAAATCAAAAGTGTGGCAGTATTTTGGGTTTCGGGATGGTAGCCCTACCGATAAAGCAAAGTGTAAACTGTGCTTCACGGATGTTTAGTTTAAACCTATTTATTTTAGCTCGATTGCATCGAAAGCCTAAGGCTTATATAAACGCTCTCGAGTCCGTTTCCTGGGCCTAGAACCAGTACTTGGTGTCTTTGGGGGAGATCTAAAGAACGCTCCCGCGGTGGGGATCGAACCCGTGACCTCCCGGTCGCTAGGCGGACACCATATCCATTACACCACGGCGACCTTCACGGATGTGGCGTACGCAAAGTCCGGCTCAACCACTTATCTAATGCAACATGTCAAACGCAAACATAACATTGATTTAGCAAGACTAAGCGGTCGCACAAGTGCAACTACTGAAGTCGCGAGCCAGAAAAGTAGTTCTATTTCTGTTGGAATTTTGTTTAGTTTATTAGAGAATGTGATTTGTCCTACAGGTAACAGGTGATGCTGTCATGTCACAATGGTAGACATGCCTATTGCGGTTTTGGGTAAAAGTAATATGTTATAGTACTACCATTCAACTGATTCCAGATTATAACGTTCTTATGATTATTTATTTATTTTTTATATTATTGTGTAATCAACACAATCTTCTAGTCAGAAGTTTTTATATTAAAATTCCTAATTTGCTTTTCTTTTGTATGTGTTTTATTGAAATCACATTTGAACAGAACTGTTAATTTTGAGGCATAAGAGTGGATATGTGATAAAACTAGGTTTAAAGACGAATCGAATCGAAAAAATCGGTATCGGAGTGTCTGAAATCGAAATCGAATCGAATCGAGCTGTTGGTGAATCGTTGCAGCTCTAATTATTTCCTCCAATGTTATCATCAGTATACTAATAATATTGGATAGATTAGAGCTTTTTGGGTTTATCTTAACGCATCTAGGTAATATTTGGTCTTTTTACCATTTTACATCTTACCATTATCAATTTTCCTTCAATAGTATACAAACTATTTTTCATTTACCGCGCACTCCCTCTGGTCCAGGGGAAACAACCATTGTAGACTCCATCATCACAATTACCTCCCTTAGTACAACTGAGTGACACCACCTCTGCTGGCTCCTCTTTTCCCCCCACCCACATCGGCCTACACTTCCAAAAATCTCTCCTTCTTTCAACCCTCCAGGGTGGCAACATGTATTTTAAATATATATAAATGCATATAGTCCTGTACATATTGTAAATAATGTACATCTTGTACAAATTTAGCTGTCTTTGTCTCATTTTTAACTGTAAAGTACATTGTCTTACCCTTAATTTTTATGTGGCCCTATGAAGCTGACTGTTTGGAGACACGTAAGTTATTGCCCTTAACATATAAGGGTTTATTACTAAACCCACTTTTAAATATTGTTTTAATGCCACTCTGGGGGGACCTCTCTTTTCCATAGTCCAATCCTCCTTAAGTTCCATACAGACAGGGTATTATGTTGGAGCATTACGGCTATATCCCCTGTCTGCAAGTGTTCAACATTGAGCCACATACATAAACTTGTACTCATTATTTTTTTTTTAACAACTCAATACTCAATTGCAATATTAAATATAATTGAGAGTTACACACCCTATGTGTTATCATATAATCTTTTTTCCTTCCTTCTCATATAATTGCATTTACACATGCAACTTCACTCTACATTTGAGAGCTGTTTAATCAGGCTCTGGAAATCCCTATTAATAAATGTTCTTATAGATATAAACATATCTCTCCTATGATTAGATCTTGTTGTTTGGCGTTCAGTTTAAACTTTAAACACACACATAAAAATGGTACTTGACTATGCAAGTAAACATATTGTGGCAATGTTCAACCACTTTGTGATCTGGAAAACCCTCAAATATTATTATTTTGTTACACAAACATATTACACATCTGTGTATCCCTTTTTCTATAAGTATTATATTAAAATAGTCCTATTTGAATTCAAACACTTAAAACACAGATCACAAAGTCTAAAGACTCCAACAAACCCATTGCAGTATATACTGAACAGTGGGTCTGGTAATGATGCTGCCACATACAACAGTATGTGTGTTTTCACCATCTTTACTTATTAAAATTGGGCTATTCTTTTTCTCTCTCCTCCTTAAAAAACAATACAAACAATAACATACAATAACAACATCATATTAATGGTAATAATTAATAATAAGTACAGTAACATAACAAAAACATAGTAATCTAATACTATAAAACAACTCCAATTTCTTTTGGATTAACTCATCCTTTTCTTTCATTTATATTTTTGCATATAAACTATTATTGTTTACTTTTTCTTAAAGTACAAAGTCAGCCGTGGGAAAATCTATTTATAAACGGATTGACCTACTGGCAATCCGTAATAAGAAATTTCGGCCAATCAGCGCCATTGTTTTATAAGCGCATCAACCAATTAAAACGCCGCTTTTTAACAGCGTTAGGCCTATCCACTGTAAAGCACTGCGTCTTTTTAACGCTTCATATAAAGGTTATATATTTTTAAACCAATAGATTTTTATTAAGGCACCGCACCAACACTGCAAAGTTTTATATTTATACCAATGGTACAGCCCAGTAAAATCGGGCTGTCCATTTTTTGGCCGTTTTCGGCTATTTTATACAGAGTTCTATGTTAAGCAGTGTGCTCGGGCAATGGTTCTTAACCGAAGTCCCGAGGGTAAATAACCCCATGAGTCAGTCTGACCAAATTTCATAAAGATTGGATAAAAACTGTGACCTCTATTGTCTACACAAGGTTTTTCTATTATTTGACCTAGTGACCTAGTTTTTGACCCTTGATGACCCAAATACAATCCCAACCCAGATTTCATCAAGATAAACATTCTGTCCAAATTTCATAACAAGAGTTCCGCGGTCGGAGATGACCGCATTGAAGCCGGATTTTTTATTTAAATGACAGGAAAGTACCTTTCGTGTTTTTGTCAATGCAATACTTAAATTACTGAAATATTGTTCAAAGGTCAAAATGAAATGTAAGTACTTTTCAAGGCATGAGCAAACCTTGTGTTATGTTTTGAATGCATGCATATACATGAACAACAATAACATTTAAGGTCACAAATATGAACTTGAATTGACAATTAGGAAAGTTTGATCTCAATTTTTTTATTAGCAAATTAGTAACATATTGTTTGAAATTTCCATCAATTTCATTATCAAATGTAAACCTTTACGTCAAGTTTGAGATTCTAGGTCCAAGCATACCAAAGTTATAACAATTTTAACATTTTAACATTGAAGGTCACAGTGACCTTGACCTTCAAATGAATGACATTGAAATGAGCAGTGGTGATCTTCTAGTACTGGCCAACCTTTATGTCAAGTTTGAAGACTCTAGGTACAAGCATACCAAAGTTATAACATGGAATAAGAACTTTAACATTTTTACCTACCAAAGTTATAAGAACTTTAACATTTTTACATTCAAGGTCACAGTGACCTTGACCTTAGAATGAATGACCTTGAAATGACCAGTGGTCATCTAAGTGTGCTTGCAAACCTTCATGTCAAGTTTGAAGACTCTATGTCCAAGCATACCAAAGTTATAACAATTTTAACATTTTAACATTTAAGGTCACAGTGACCTTGACCTTCAAATGAATGACATTGAAATGACCAGTGGTCATCTTCTAGTACTGGCCAATCTTTATTTCAAGTTTGAAGACTCTAGGTACAAGCATACCAAAGTTATAACATGAAATAAGAACTTTAACATTTTTACATTCAAGGTCACAGTGACCTTGACCTTCAAATGAATGACCTTGAAATGTCCAGTGGTTACTTACTAGTTCTGGCCAACCTTCATGTCAAGTTTCAAGACTCTAGGTCCAAGCATACCAAAGTTATAACAACTTTAACATTTTTACATTCAAGGTCACAGTGACCTTGACCTTCAAATGAATGACCTTGAAATGTCCAGTGGTTACTTACTAGTTCTGGCCAACCTTCATGTCAAGTTTCAAGACTCTAGGTCCAAGCATACCAAAGTTATAACAACTTTAACATTTTTATATTGAAGGTCACAGTGACCTTCACCTTCAAATGAATGACCTTGAAATGACCAGTGGTCATCTGTTAATCCTGGCCAACCTTCATGTCAAGTTTGAAGACTCTAGGTCCAAGCATACCAAAGTTATACCATGAAATAAGAACTTTAACATTTTTACATTCAAGGTCACAGTGACCTTGACCTTCAAATGAATGACCTTGAAATGACCAGTGGTTACTAACTAGTTATGGCCAACCTTCATGTCAAGTTTCAAGACTCTAGGTCCAAGCATACCAAAGTTATAACAACTTTAACATTTTTTATATTGAAGGTCACAGTGACCTTGACCTTCAAATGAATGACCTTGAAATGACCAGTGGTCATCTGTTAATCCTGGCCAACCTTCATGTCAAGTTTGAAGACTCTAGGTCCAAGCATACCAAAGTTATACCATGAAATAAGAACTTTAACATTTTCGAGCACGCCGCCACCCCGCCCGCCCCCCCCGCCCGACAACATCAATCTATAAGCCGAGATTTTTTCGAAAAAAATCCGGCTAAAAATTGGATGAAAACTGTGACCTCTATTGTCTACACAAGGTTTTTCTATTATTTGACATAGTGGCCTAGTTTTTGACCCCAGATAACCCAAATACAATTCCAACCCAGATTTCATCAAGATAAACATTCTGACCACATGTCATAAAGTTTGGATGAAAACTGTGACCTCTATTGTCTGCACAAGGTTTTTCTTTTATTTGACCTAGTGACCTAGTTTCTGACCCCAGATGACCCAAATACAATCCCAACCCAGATTTCATCAAGATAAAAGATTCTGACCAAATTTCATAAAGATTGGATGAAAACTGTGACCTCTACTGTCTACACAAACAAATTGTTGACAGACGCACGCACGGACGCCGAACATCACAGGGTCATATGCCAGCACTTTTTTTCCTTCTTTATTTAGTACCAGAAAACGACAAATTCCCAATTAGGAAAAAAACTACAACTTTTCCAATTGCTGTCAAAAAAATCCCAAACAAGAGTGCCAAACTGTCACAAGATACGCCCGTTTGAAGGTTTTGGACAACTTGATAACTTTACCATGACCCATATTTGAACTTGACCTACATATCATCTAGACACAACTTCTGACCAAATTTGGTGAAGATCAGATGAAAACTACTTCAATTAGAGAGCGGACACCATGCTTAATGCTTGAAATGCACTAAGTGACCTCGTGATCTAGTTTTTGACCCGACATGACCCATATTTGAACTTGACCTAGATATTGTCTAGACACAACTTCTGACCAAATGTGGTGAAGATCGGATGAAAACTACTTCAATTAGAGAGCCGACACCATGCTAAATGCTTGAAATGCACTAAGTGACCCCGTTACCTAGTTTTTGACCCGGCATGACCCATATTCGAACTTGACCTAGACATTGTCCAGATACAACTTCTGACCAAGTTTGGTGAAGATTGGAAAAAAACTAATTCAATTAGAGAGCGGACACCATGCTTAATGCTTGAAATGCACTAAGTGACCCTGTGACCTAGTTTTTGACCCGGCATAACCCATATTCGAACTTGGCCTAGATATCAACTAGATGCAACTGCTGACCAAGTTTGGTGAAGATCGGATGAATACAATTTGAATTAGAGTCCGGACAAAGTAAAATGCACTAATTGACCCTTTGACCTAGTTTTTGACCCAGCATGACCCATATTCGGACTTGACCTAGATATCAACTAGATGCAACTACTGACCAAGTTTGGTGAAGATCGGATGAATACAATTTGAATTAGAGTCCGGACAAAGTGGCGCCGTTGAAAATGCACTAATTGACCCTATGGCCTAGTTTTTGACCCGGCATGACCCATATTCGAACTTGGCCTAGATATCAACTAGATGCAACTGCTGACCAAGTTTGGTGAAGATCGGATGAATACAATTTGAAATAGAGTCCGGACAAAGTGGCCCCTTTGAAAATGCACTTATTGACCCTTTGACCTAGTTTTTGACCCGGCATGACCCATATTCGAACTTGGCTTAGATATCAACTAGATGCAACTGCTGACCAAGTTTGGTGAAGATTGGATGAATACAATTTGAATTAGAGTCCGGACAAAGTGGCGCCGTTGAAAATGCACTAATTGACCCTATGACCTAGTTTTTGACCCGGCATGACCCATATTCGAACTTGGCCTATATATCAACTAGATGCAACTGCTGACCAAGTTTGGTGAAGATCGGATGAATACAATTTGAAATAGAGTCCGGACAAAGTGGCCCCTTTGAAAATGCACTTATTGACCCTATGACCTAGTTTTTGACCCGGCATGACCCATATTCGAACTTGGCCTAGATATCAACTAGATGCAACTGCTGACCAAGTTTGGTGAAGATCGGATGAATACAATTTGAATTAGAGTCCGGACAAAGTGATGCCTTCCGCCCGCCGCCCGCCGCCAAGGGGTTTCACATAATACGTCCCGTATTTTATACGGGCGTATAATAAAAATTTAAAAAATATAATAAAATGCAACATTTAGTTTATTTTCCCTATGCAGCTCAATGACTTGAACCTATGTTAATATAATATTGGCAATTTAACAACACTTGGTTATCAATTTAAAAGCACGGAGCGTATATTGACAGGAGTTGAATCAAGTATTTGACCCTTACTGTAGTAAATTCAATTTTATGCAAAATTAATCATCTGATTTTATTGGTTTATATGTTATATTGTTACTTATTCATTCCTCTTTCAAAAACTATAACTTTTAGTATATTTCAGTAATTATTAAAGGATTTATAGCGACTTAAACACGAGAAATAAACATTTTATGCTTTACCCGCGCGTTTAACCTTGTCGTACCTTTGTCACGTGACCAGTAGCTATCGATTAGCATACATCGAAGCGCCAAGATTATACATTTTGATGTACCAACTAACGTCTTTTTTTCTTGTTTAACTTTGATTTTGATTTCTCGGCCGATTTTGACAAATTATATATCATAAGAAAGCCTAAGTTTCAGATATAAATATATATGAAGTTTTACTTCTAATTTGGGCAGCCCGGTGAGTTATAGCTTTAATAACTTTTGCTAATACCATACCATTTTAGAATCTATATTAACAGTAAACATGGTCGTACTTTATACAGATTTGTAGCATTTATATTTGGAGTTCGGTTTTAAAAATTACATCTTGCTAAGGAGAATAGAGTTCTGTATATGATAGAAAAAATGGTTTAAAAATGAAAGTGAGTAAGGAATGAAGACGGAAGAAAGTATTGCGCGGTCTTAACGACCCGAACTGATGTCTCGGTTTTGGTGCTTATGCTTTTACTTTTATTTGTCATTACAGGGTTCGACATTAACTTTTTTTTACAGCAAGACCATCGGACCAGCTGCTCTTAAAATGTACTAGCCCGAATCTGATGTCTACTAGACCATAAATGACATAGCAAATAAGCACTATTGTTTCATGTAACTGTTTAATCAGGATTTATCAGTAAACACCGGTAATCAGTTAACACCAGAAAGTTATTTTTATGCATAGAGTAAAACAAAAAAATAAAACTATTTTATTGCTTTTCTTCGTCAAATTCAAGCCATGGGAACTAAATCGATTTTCCATAGGATGAAATTGACCTGTTCGTTTTTCTTCATATTTACGTTTCCTGTCAGTGTTACCGTCGGATTCTTCTTTATTAGCTGATTTGTCAGACGAAAATTCGAACTTGGACAAAGCCATTATTTAAATTACATTATCTTGTGTGCTATGCAAAAATGTTTACATTGACGATACCGATTTTTCGATAGAAGTCGTAAAAACATGCTGTTAAGTTTTACGACACTGCAGAAAATCATTAATATTCATAACGTCTTGACGAATGAAACAAGCAATTTAATTCCTGCGGGAAGCTCTCATTCGTGTCTAAAAATAGTGATGAATCATGTGAATGCTCCGCGTTAATTTATATACGATAGTTTTGTTCTGATGTAAATAACGGATATGAGAGTAATTTTACACATTAAGGAAAAAGTGTTTCCCAGAAGTTAGTTATATGAATCAGTATGTTTTTTTTTATGTACTACCAGTCGGACAAGCTTATCCGCAGTTTTACTAGCCCGACCATCGATCTTACTAGACAATGTCTGTCGGACGTGCCTTAGTGTCGAACCCTGCATTACAATTGTATCTGGATTTATTAATGGAGATTAAATGACAAATATTTGATAACACATTAAAGCAAATTAACATCTTTTATTGTCTGGACTGCTATTGTTATGATAAATAATCACCATTAAAAATGCATACAAGAAAATATAGCATGTTCGTTAAATAATATAAGAATGCATTTAGCCATATAGTGCAAAAAATATTTAATAATGTAATACCTTTTACATAGACCATATCCAACCAACCAACCCTACCCTACCTAACTACCATCCATCCATCCATCTATCTAATCTATACTGTCTAACTCTCCTTGCAGGTATTATTGACAGGTGCGCAGTCAGTGCAAAGATAAAAGTGTTAAAAGTGAAAAAGATAAAAATATGTTAGATTTATCATGCATGGTGACGAGATTTAAAGTTAAAAAACTTCTTTCGAATGATGTACATTTTGTATTTAATTGTAATGCATGCTGTTATTGTATATGTATGTTAACGTCTTAACGACGATGAGCTGTATATGCTTAAGTCAAATAAATTATTCTGTTCTGTTCTGATTTAAAGTTAAAAAACTGATAAAAACATGTGTCTCGGAGTTCAAGAGGCAGAAGGGGAAAGCAGGGACCGCTTAAAACCTTCAAGATCAGGATGTAACACTGTAGTGGCAAGGAGGTTGTTCCACATCACAATAGCACTTGGGAAAATAAAAACTTAAAATAATTTGCAGTGGTATGGGTCTGAAAGAGAGGGAATGGATCGCTCAATATATGATGGTAGGGGCACGGCCACTAAACCTTGAACAATTTTGAAAAAGATTATTAATTTAGTGTGAGGACTCCATACGGAAGAAGCATATTCAACATGTGGTCTTACTATTGTCTTGTATGCCAGCTCGCGAATGTTGGAATTTCTTGTCTGTACGTTCCTGCGTAGAAAACCAAGAGATTTATTAGCGTTATTTGTAATTCTTTTTATATGGGTGTTCCAGGAATGGTCTTTTGAGATGTCCACACCTAAGTATTTTGCATTGTCAACAGTTTCTAATATTTGTCCATGGAGTCTGTAATTAAAAGAGAATTTTGATTTATTTCTGGTTATGTTTAAAACTTGGCATTTACTTGGGTTGAACTCCATGTCCCAAAGATGTTCCCAACCCATTTCATTAGTTTATCTAGATCTTCTTGTAGAGTATGGCAGTCATGCATATTGTTGATTGTTAGATAAACGGCAGTGTCACCTGCAAATAAGCGAACTTGAGAAGTAATAGATTTAGGTAAGTAATTTATAAAGAGAAGAAAAAGTAACGGACCAAGCACAGACTCTTGTGGTACCCCAGATGTCACTGGTACCTCGGATGATAATTCTCTATCTAGAGCAACACGTTGAGTACGACCTATAAGGAATGATTTGATCCATGAAAGAGTATCTTCATCCACAACATGTTCCTGTAATTTGAAAAGCAGTTTAAGATGGTTCACTTTGTCAAACGCTTTACTGAAATCAAGCAATATTAGATCAGTTTGTTGTCCAGATGTAATATTTCGTGCCAGGTCATTAATGAGTTGTAGAAGTTGTGTTTCGCAGGAACGCTTTTCTCTGAAGCCATGCTGTAAGTCATAAAGTATGTTATATTTATTGAAGTGAGCTGAAAGATTTGAGGAAACTATATGTTTTAAAGATTTACATAAAATACAGGTTAGAGAGATAGGTCTGTAATTTGCTGGGTCTTCTTTGTTTCCATTCTTGAACAGCGGTATTACATTTGCAGATGTTCATACTTTTGGGAGAATTCTGGAGTCCAATGATTTCTGAAAAAGTAGTGATATAATGGAAGAAATTTGTGAACATAATTCTGTTAGAACAAGAGGTTTGATATTGTCAGGACCTGCAGCCTTGTCTGGTTTAAGATTGGATAGCAACTTCTGCACTCCATTGACACTGACTGTGATATTTGGCATTGTTGGAAATTTTCTGAAAGATGAAGATGAAATTTCATTAAGATTTCTGAAAAAAGAGATACATGATTGAGAAAGGGTAAGGGGGGACATTTGTGTGAAAACGGATTGGAACTGTTGGTTCAAACCATTGGCCTTTTCTTGATCCACAGAAGTTGATTTTCCTGAAACATTGTCAACAAGGCTATTGTCAAGCAATATGGTCCCCTACCAGCTCCACCAATGTCAGAAATTCCACCATTTTCAGATTTTTTTTTTGTTTTTTTGGTTGCGATAGCAACCAAAATTTTCTGACGTAGGAACAAAATGAAATGACGTGCATAATGTCCATATTGTCATCTATTCATGATGCAAGTTTCATGAAAAAATATTACGAACTTTTTAAGTTATCGCAGGATCCAGAAAAGTGTGCAGGATCCACCATTTTCACGGTATTTCTAGTCTATTTGTTGCCATAGCAACCAGAATTCTTGATGTAGGAACAAAATGAAATGACGTGCATAATCTCCATATTGCCATCTGTCCATGTTTCAAGTTTCATGAAAAAATATGAAGAACTTTCAAAGTTATCGCAGGATCCAGAAAAGTGTGACAGACTGACGGACAGACGGACACACAGAGCGAAAACCATAAGTCCCCTCCGGTAAAACCGGTAGGGGACAAAAAGAGTAGATATACCTTGAGTGTCTTGATTGGAGTTTTTTAAGAGAGTATACAGTTTCTTCGAATTAAAGTTGGATCTGTTTTCTTGAGCGTCAGGGTCTTCAATGCCTAAAATGGACTCGACATATTTATTATAAGCAGTTTTGGTATTTTGTTTAATAAGGTTTTTAATATTGAGAAACATTTTCCTGGTCTCATGCGCTCCATTGTTTTTAAGTCTGAAATAAAGGTTATCTCTTTTTCTCATTAGTCGTTTTATCGATTGTGTAATCCATGGTAATGATCTTCTTGTACCTATAGCTTTTGAGGGAATAAATGGTTTAATACCAGTTGATATCTCATCTGAAAAAAATGACCAAAGTTTTTCTACAGAGGTACTTTCACCTTTTTCAAAAACCCTGTCACTCACTCATTGCATGTGGGTTTTAAAAGAATCCCAGTCTGCCTTTCTATACTGTATACAGCGGTACAAAACTACAACCCTGGGTTTCTGTTTTGTTAGTCTTATTTATAAGACGCGAAAAGAATTTAGAGATACTTTTTATATGGGCTAAATTCTTTGGAAAGTCTTATCGGGGAAAAGTCAAAAATGTGTTGGAAACCAGAAAGTTTAAATTTTCATAAATTTGCGTAAAACTGCAAAATAACATTACCAACTCATTCAGTTTTAGTTCAGAAGTCCATTTTTACCTCAAATATCGTCGATTGAAGTTGGAAAGGCATAAATTCTTCAGTTAAACTTCTGCTTAAATCGCAAAACAATCACTGACCTGTAGTCATGAAACTGATTTGAATATGAACCAATCAGAAGAAGGCATTACGGTGTAACGTGTACGCGTAATTTTATTTAACATGAGCTTTTAACACCGACTTTTACCTAACTACATGTGTAGATCTAGTATGCTAATCTTTGTCGATTTAATAAGCATATGTTCAAAACAGATATGGTGCAGTTTCTATTCACTGTTCTAAGTTTCAGCAAGTTTTTATGCATGTCTTTTTCGCACCTCTGTCTGTGTTGTTTTATTTACTTACATCCTACGTTACATAGGAGGACGGTATACTGTACGATCTGTATCAAACTTATTTGTGTACAGTATAAAAATAAAAGATGTAATTTATTTCAGAACTTTTTGTCAATTTAGAAAAAAAACAATGCTAAATTAATCCAGAAAAGTATAACATCGGTTTACTATGTAACGCTCTGCACCACAACAGACGAACGCAAACTGTATTTTACGCTGTTTATTCTCCCACTTTAAACCAGATGCTTTACATCGATTTATATCTACACAGCGAGCGAATCGAGAGATATTGAAATATTGAATAGTGGTTGGATATAAATTGATCAGGCGTGCAAAATTCAAAGTGTCATTACATAATTTCTACGGAATATTATCGAGAAATGAATTATCTACACAGGTATGTAAATATTATTGCAATCCGTTGATAATAAGTGTCTTATATCGGGGCTTGAATGTTGCACACAAAATCCTTGCGCAACAATATAGACAAAGAAGGAAAAATTCCCACCATTGTTTTGGTTTTACCCCCTTTGTACGCTCCAAATATTACCCATATAAAAAGTAGCAACCCCAGCTAATTTTTCATCAACATCTGTTTTTAAAAGCAATTGCATATTTGAAAAGAGCTCTTTAAGAGCTTTTCAGAACAGTTTTTCTTTTTAAAATATCTTAAAAAATAAAAAATTTATGGGAATTTGAATATTGCTAAAATGCGCACAAATTCTGAATTTTCTCCCTATATAAAGTGAACAAGGAAGCGCGACATTCGCGGCACCGGAAATTCAAGTTCATACATTTTTACATAGTAAAATTGCCATAACTTTTTTATTTTTAGAGATATCTTCATGAAATTTGGAACATTTGTAGATCAATGTATACTCTGTTCATTAAAGTATTATAAACACTTTTAGTTATTAATACACACATGGTAATGATCAACACATTTAGGAAGCATATACATAATTTTATTAGAGACATAATTTTATTAGAGACATTATCTTTTTTTCGAAAGGCATCAGGCTAAAATATCTACAATTAACACATTTATTCACTCAAAAGCAATATTGGAATTACCAGTGCCCCAGATAATTATTTTGGAAATAGGGTTTTCACCCACTGATTTTGAAAAATAGGGTGATTTCATTCTTGGAATAGGGTGAAATGAGTTATAAGATGCATACAGTAAAACCATTGCTGCTTTACTTCTGTTGAAGCTGCACACAATTGTATTGATTCAATAAAACTGTAAACTAATATAATTAACTTTAATAAACTGATGTTTCATAACATCTTTAATCCTTGAAACTGTCAATAATATAAACTTTAAACTTAAAAACATCGATAACACGAATGATTCGGCACTTATTGGCTCTTGCTTTCTTGGTTCGAAAAAGTTAGCGATCGACTGATATTTTGGCGCAACAATTGCTGACGTCTTTCTCTTAGACATTTTTATTACGCATTGTATTAGAAACTGAAAGTACAGACACTTTACAAATACATGCACAATGAACGACGGATTAAGTCAGATTGAAAACGCATGTATGTCGTCGTAAATAATTTGGTCAGCCGCTGTTTTTAACTATGAAATCTAGTCCGCAGAGCGTTTGAATAGCTTTGACTGTTTTATTGCTCCGTCATCCAGGCGCTTGCTGAAAAAAAGCGTCGCCGCGTAACGAAAATAATCACAAAAAATACCAAAAATGAGCAAAGTATTTTCGATCAAAGCTATTGTATCGTACGCATCAAATAAGACGAATGTGCGTAAAAGTCAAATTGGTTGCGTTTTCAATACGCATGATATTGTATTTCTTTGCGTTTTTAAACATTTTAATAGGGTTAATGACGCAGATACGCAGCTTATCTGGGGCACTGAATTACTTAAAATGGAAACCGGTTTTTAAGAGCAAATTTAACTAATTTAGTCTTAACTCTCTAATCAAATTTTCACAGGTGTTTGGGGGGGGGGGGCGGAATGTCTTTTCATCGTTTTGGGACGGGGACATGCACACATTCTATAACTTTCTAATCCTTGAAATAAATCTATGAATATTTCTTATATATGTTATATATGTTGTCTTTTGTTGGTGCCTCTTTCACATTCCATAACCATTCAAAATTCAAACAGTCGGGCACAAATCCAGCAGAAATTAGGAATTGTTTCTGAACCGTCTGAATGTCTTCTCGTAGAGGCCATTTGTACTGGCCAAGTTTTCTGGTGGTAGTCATGAATTTAACCACAAAGTTTTCTTTATCGTTAACTTCAAATCCATACCAGGATACCAAGCATCCTGGTATGCAATTGCCACATATGCATTACAATTTAAAATTCTGCATTTAGATTCATCAAGTCTTTCACATTTTTTCACCGGTCACTTTTCTTTAAATTGACAAGTTTTTTTTTCTGGTCACATGTTCTTGAAACTTTGGTTTTGACATATTTTTCTGTTGATGCTTTGAATGAAGGGTTAAGATGACACAGTAAATTGAACAACACAGTTGAAATTTCTCCATTTTTTCTATAAAAGTATTTATTTCAAGAATGAGTCCATTCTTCTGCCTGTTTATAGGCTACAAGGTTTCTGCCTTCTTCTAAAGAGAGGTTGTTATACCATTTTCATGACAGAATGGTCCTGGGTAGTCTGCCATTGACTTCGTAGATCTACTGAAAAAAAGGAAAGAAAAGTCAGACCTACATCATCAGTACATGTATAAATCATGTTAATATGCAACTTTTACAGTGCAAAAATATTCTCACAGGCCAGTGGGGATATGCACATTTGGACAATTTCTACAACGTCGGGGCAAATTTATCGATTTAATCATGTCAACGATTGTTTAGATACTTAAGAAAACTTATTTTCATACATATAATTTACGGATAAAAACACCTTTGAGGGCATTTCATAACAATAACACGAGGTTGGTTTTCCTACGATTCGATCACACGAGCAAGTGCCCGTCCTTACATCGAAATTACATATTTGCACTGAAAATAAATAATTAATCGAGTCAAAATCAAGATTTCTAGAACTCACCTTTGTATTTAGAATAAAGTTGAACCACATGAAGATGTTTTCTATTGGTAACATGCTCAAAATCGTCGATAGAAAAACGTGTTTACGATGCGTAATCAGTTAATCAAAATGGCGGTCAAAGGTGAAAAGCGAGGTCGCCGCGTGACCGGAGTAAATTTGAATAAATTACTACGTTCGGCTTAAAATGCGGGAGGGTTCCTATTGTTTTACGACAAAAGATTTTTATATCAAATTAAACTTCAGAACATTCCCTACAATATGATATATGATGCATAGTTCGGAAATCAGTACTTTTTGTAAAAAATCGGCGACACTTTAGGGGACTATTTCTTCGGTTCGGATGAACTTAAAAATTTGCATCAAAGTCATGAATGGAGGTCGTGAACTTTTCTAAATGGATTCGTCCATCTCATTAATATTCATAAAGTTTAAGTCACCCGCGAATAGGAACAAAGAGTACATGTGCCACGCGCCGAGTGCATGAAAGTTGATAATCACGCGCAACAGCGAAAAACCTTAATATTTATTGCTTATTAACAGATAAAACTGGGTTATAGTGGGTAAAATACAAAAGTAAAACATGCATTTTGTAGAGAATTTTATTAGCTTTAAAATGAGACCAATTATAAAAATATTCATCTACAAATGTAATTTTAATCCCCAAAATGCCACAGGCGGTGTAGACTTTTCACAGTTTTCCAGATAAAATGTGGGATTATCGGAGATTAGCTGGGGTTGCTATAAAAAGTAGCTTAATATTTGAGAGTGTCAACAATTTGGACTACTGTTTTGTTATTTTAGGTTTTAGATCTGAAAAAATAATTTTCAAAACACTAAAAAAGGTTATTTTTGTATGTTTAAGGTCAGATGAACTTTGTGTGCGTTTAAATACAACAGGAAAAGTGGCTATAAGTTTAACTTAGTTTCTTAAAATGAAAATTTGAAAGTGAAAGTAGATTTACCCGTCAGTGCAGGCAGACATAGGAGAATCGTGTTGCTGTAAATATTAATTTTCCATGGTATATGATATTCTAGAAACAAACACACCAATATAACTTACGAGCAACTGAAAAATATTATGAGCAGGAGACATTCAAGTAGTGGTTTTGAAGACATCTCAAGGATTCCATTTTGAGAAGATAACTCGTTCCATTATTGTGAATGAGCGAAAACAAAATAAAACAGCGACAAGAATAAATGTCTGGTTTAGGTTTAAGAATCCACTAAACACTTCTTCCAAACAAGAAACATCTGAAATATAACATACAATGAATATGTGCTAAATACGTGTTAATAGCTTTGATCATTGTTCAATATCCGTATACTTTAAAAGCCGGTGTGTAGAAATACCGATATTCCCGTAATTACCGAGATCCCCCGAAACTCCAAGAAATCACCCGAAATCCCCAATAATATTCATTATTTATAAAAAATACTGCGGATATTAATATAGATTATTGCAAAAAACAATGAATTCACAGATGAAACATTGTTTTTATCCCAGTTTGGTAGTGAAAAACTTAAATATAAATATTATTATTGGGACTCCGAGTTTGAATTCATAGTGCATATTTGCAAAAGCACGATCAGGTGCCGAAATCCCTGCTGTAAAGACCTTCAAGTGTCAAAAAATCATATGGGTGACTTTTTGATATTAGAGAGAAGAGGAACGGACAAAAACTTAACAACAATATCCCACTTCTTTTGAAAAATATTGACTTGTAGCGGGGATTTCGGTAATTCTACATTCGCCCACAGAGTACCGAAATCCCCCATATTTACATATGAGAGTGTCAAAAATATCATTTGTATGCTTAATTTTTGGCTTTGCTTGAATGTTAACGTGCAAAAAATAATATTAATGTTAATTATTAAGCACACTTGACAGCATAAGTTGCCTCTTAGCGGGGATTTCGGTAATTCTACATTCGCCCACCGAGTACCGAAATCCCTCATTTTTGCGCCTTATAGGGTCAATATGTCATCGGTAAGATTGTTTCTTGGCATCGCATAACTGTTAATGTGCAAATAATGATATTTATAATAATTTTTAAGCACCCTTGACACCATACGCTGCCTCTTAGCGGGGATTTCGGTAATTCTACACCAGAGCATAGACGCGCGCCGGTACCGAAATCCCAACTGTACCAACCTGCAAGAGTCCAAAAAATCATTATAGTGCTTACTTATTGTAGAAATCAGTCAGACAGACTAAAAACTATCAACAATATCCCATTTGGTGACTTCTGTTGAAAAAATATCACTTAGGCCAGGGATTTCGGTAATTCTACATTCGCCCGCCGAGTACCGAAATCCTCCCATATTTGCGCCTTAAAAGATCAATTTGTTATCGGTATGATTGTTTTTTGGCATCGCATAACTGTTAATGCGCAAAATGATATTAACATTAATTTTTAAGCACTCTTAACATCATACGCTGCCTCTTAGCGGGGATTTCGGTAATTCTAACCCAGAGCATAGACGCGCGCCGGTACCGAAACCCCACTGTACAAACCTGCAAGAGTAACACAAATCATTATAGTGCTTACTTATTGTAGAAATCAGTCAGACAGACAAAACATATCAACAATATCCCCTTTGGTGACTTCTGTTGAAAAATTATCACTTAGGCCAGGGATTTCGGTAATTCTACATTCGCCCACCGTCAACCGAAATCCTCCATATTTACGCCTTGTAGGGTCAATATGTTATCGGTATGATTGTTTCTTGGCATCGCATAACTGTTAATGTGCAAAAATGATATTAATATTAATTTTTAAGCACTCTTGACACCATACGCTGCCTCTTAGCGGGGATTTCGGTAATTCTACACAAGAGCATAGACGCGCGCCGGTACCGAAATCCCCGCTGTACAAAGCTGCAAGAGTAAAAAAATCATTATAGTGCTTACTTATTTTAGAAATCAGTCAGACAGACAAAAAATATCAACAATATCCCCTTTGGTGACTTCTGTTGAAAAATTATCACTTAGGCCAGGGATTTCGGTAATTCTACATTCGCCCACCGAGTACCGAAATCCTCCATATTTACGCCTTACAGGGTCAATATGTCATCGGTATGATTGTTTCTTGGCATCGCATAACTGTTAATGTACAAATAATGATATTAATATTAATTTTTAAGCACTCTTGACACCATACGCTGCCTCTTAGCGGAGATTTCGGTAATTCTAAAATGTAGAATTACCTTGATTTCCTAGATCCCGTTTCTGACTCATACTTTAATGGATTCGATGCAGCAATTTACTTATTGTTCAAAAATTGGAAACATTCAACTGTTATTACTTTGTACATAAGCATGATAAATAATGATCGTTTATCGGAGTAACGGTGATTTCGATAAACGAGCGAGCGCATTTTAAACAGGTTGAATTACCGAAATCCCCGTTCTAACACGTCGTTGCTTGGATCGGGTATTGCACACGGTACACGTGTGTATTAGCACCCTACTGTAGTCCCGGCGGGGTGCTCGTTATCAACTGCATCAATACACCGTTAAGCAACAAGTTTAATGATATTAGTATTAATTACTAAGCATACGTTGCCTCTTAACGGAGATTTCGGTAATTCTACACAAGAACATAGACACTAGCCGGTACCGAAATCCCCGCTGTACAAGCATTCAAGTGGCAAAAAGAAAGCATTATAGTGCTTTCTTATAGCAGATAATAATAATGATATTAATGTTAATTATTAAGCAAGCATATGTTGCCTCTTAGCGGGGATTTCGGTAAATCCACACAAGAACTTAAACCGCTGTACAAACCGTCAAGTGTCTAGAAACTTATTTTATTTTGTAGAAATCAGTCATACAGCCTATCTCCCCTGCACAGCACTGAATCACCGCAAAGCACTCAAGTTCTCTCTATATATACACACCCGATCCTGTTTTATTAGCTACTACTAGTAGAAACTTATTAGACTTTTTAGACTACTACTACTAATAATAAAAGATGCCTTTCCTACCGCGGTAAAATTTATTAGCTACTGCCAACACTAATAAAAGATCGCGGTTGGCCTGAATTATTTCGACCAATCAATCAAAAGCACTCTTTACGGCAACAAAGATGGAGGCATTCAGTTCTGTTGCAGTACCGACGGTAAGCTACGTTCTAAATTTCTATATCATCACGATCAAGTTTTGGCGTATCTGCATGTTTATTTAGCGACTGAAGACAATAACGATTGCTTTCACTGAAATATTGTTTCAAGGAATCTGATTGTGCTATAGACGTCTATTTTGGATTTAAGGCGTTATTATTTTCGACTGACCTAATTTGGGTCCTACTAAATACCACTAAGGACCACTAAGGACCGCTAAGTACCACTAAGGACCACTAAGGACCACTAAGGGCCACTAAGGACCGCTAAGGACCACTAAAGAACCGCTAAGGACCACTAAGGAGGTCCAGATTACCACTAATGACGTTTTTATCAATTCTTGAATGCAAAAAGATGCTATACAATACAACAACTATTTAGCTCATCACTTGGGAGTAAAATAACCCAGATTTTATGAACTAAACTGAAAAAAACTGGAAATTTTTATCACTTTTAAAAATAAAATTCAATGCATCATAATTATAATATATTTATATTTATTAACACATACAAAATAGAAACAATACAATAGCAAAAGGATATAAAAAGATTACTATAATAGTAAACCAAGAGTGATTCTGAATATGTATTAGATCACACAAAAATGAATGATAAACAGGCAGAATCTGAAATATTTATTTAATTAATAATGAACTTATGGTATTATGAAATAATGCATTGTTCTTTTTTATTTAAGTATAATGTTGTTTTAAATTTTACTTATTATGGATTTTTTTGGATGTAAAAAATTAGCTTTGTCTTAATCAATGAATCCGTTGCAAATTGATTTCAATTTGACACATTTGCGTTAAAGTCAAAATGGTTACGTTTCAATACACATTATATTGTATTTCTTCGCAATTTTAAACACTTAATTAGGGTGAAAGACGCAGATACGAAGCTTATCTTGGGCACTGTTTGACAGTGTGTTACTTTGAGACATTATTTTACTGTTTACATATCATATGCAAAATCAAAAGTAAAATACATATTTTGTCACCTGTTAATATAATTATAGATATGATGTAGACGCTATTGATAATAAATATATAACAAAAAATTAACAAGAAATTATAAATGAAATATCTTGTTGTACTTTGTTTACCTTCTTTTTATTTGTAACGCATTTAACTAAATAAAATGCTACTATTGGCAAAGACACGTTATTATAACACACGTTCAGCCCATTTAACCATATAACAAAACAAAAGCTTAATCAAAACGTTAAGCTAATAAACGGCGTCCAATACACAAAGTTAGACAACACTTAGACCCTTTTTATTTCACTGGTTGAAGATGGAACTGATAAACCCAACAAAGTTTAATCACCATCAAGTCAATGCTACCGTAGTGTTTGTATGTATATTCATATTCGTATGCAATACACTAAGCAATACGCGTGTCACTAATCAGTGTCATAAACGTGTTATACAAACAATGGGCCTGAAGTGTATTGATGCATTCTTGTTTATAATACCTGTAGCAGCAGTGGCAACAATAGCAGTTATCAATATAGTATACTGTATATATGCAATCAGATGATAATGTGTCTTATATTTTTTTTCTGTCTCTTAAATGTATCTTATAAGTATGTGAGTACGTGCTTATTTATTTTTTTAAGAAATGTGTCTTATTTATATTTTTTCCATGTCTTAAATGTGTCTTTTTTATATATAAGACTACATGCTATACTGCCATTGTGATGCGAAAATGTATCTTATTTCTTAATATCCACCTTCACACTTTATAAGCACCATCTTTAATAAGGCTATCTCTATTAAAATAAACGGATTACTGTGAACTTAATAAAAATATGCAACGTTGATGTTGTTCCATTCTAGCTACCGTAGATAATATTTATTAACTGTACTGATATCCACATCAGCTAATGATTTTATCTGTAATATTTGGCATTGAACGTGTATTTAAAATGAAAAATCAAACCACCATTTTTCTGTGACACGTTGTTACTTTTAAATGTACACAACAATTAAGCAAAAAATGAAATCAGTAGCCAGGTGCCTGTGCATTGAGCTGATAAGATAGTGATCACCACAGCAGGTTGCTAATACACAGTGTAGACCTGTTTTATACTGTAATTTAATTCGCATCTCTCGCCTAACTCAACGGCACGCGCACTTATGATAAGAAACAATAGGAGACAACAGGCATCAGGTTGATAAGAAGAACTGATGTATTTATTGAACGTGAATAACATCACCAACCAAAAGATGTTTTGAAATTGTAAATTTGCCCTGAATACTTTAATAACATCATTCATCTCTGGCGGCTAAGTGCATTAATCTGCGCTCGATCGCTGTTGGGTATTTAACTGTTTAGTAATATCTTAATACCATCATTGCTTAAACTGATAACAGAGATACAAAATCGTTTTTCGAGAAGTGTACGTGCTTGAATTTATGTTACTTGTTGATTAATAACTCTTTGGGACACCCTATTTTTACATTTTAATTTTGGACACATTGCAAGTACTCGATAACCCGTGAAATCCTTCTCTTTATCCTCCCTTTGATTTTTTATTTGAATATTTCCGTGAAAATGTTATAATTATACACTTACCTAATTACTTTAATTATACAACAAATAAACATCCTTTAACAGTTTGAAAATTAAGGTTAATCTCTAAACATGAGTAAAGAAGGAAACAATTTGATTTTTTTTCACGGTTTCATAATTAAGGCCTTATCACGTTTCTTCAAATTATCACATTTCAAATTTACAATAGGAAATACAAATATTTTATACTTTATAACACAACAGTTTTTCAGATTAAAACAATTTTTATCAACTAATTTTATTTTTCAATTATCAATATTTGAAATGACTGACCAAGAGAAGCACAAATATATATCCTAATTACCCCCGTATCACTACATATTACATAAATGTCTTCTTAGTGGTCATTTGGACCTCCTTTGTGGTTCCTTAGCGGTCCTTAGTGGTCCTTAGCGGTCCTTAGTGGTCCTTAGCGGTCCTTAGTGGTCCTTAGTGGTATTTAGTATGACCGCCTACTTTCGCTAGGTCGATCTACACAATACTTTTTACTCAAACCAAACTGAAATGAAAACTGCTGGTGTACCCTAGTATGGTTAGCAACGATTGTACTTTAAGACCGGGATTTCTTTACCAGAGTATCGTATCGATATATTCATTTGTCAATGTTTCTCTTGTTTCATGTTTCGTCCTCTAGCCTTTCGTCCTTTGTTTTTTAAGAAAAGCATTTTAACAAATTTCATCAAACTTCTAATTTGCCAAATCTTTAGATATTTTTCCATACCCCACCCACTATTTTAATGTTTCGTTTTTACCTACTCTACTGTAAACACAATAAAATCAAAATAAAGCATAAACACAAACAAATTAATCAAAGAAACTAGGCTATTAACAAATCACAAAAAATCCTACCAAATAAGTTATGCTTGGGCGAGTAGTTATATATGTGGGGCGAATCCTTATATAATAAGGGGCGAGTTTATATGGAGCGAGTCGTTCCCTATCTGGCTACATTACTAGTTCTTTTTGAATGCTCTGAGCTTGTATGGGTGCATACGGAGTGTCAATAGCTGTGAGTAACTATTTCACAACTGTGTTTATATTGTTTCTAAAATTTCACATTTTCAATTAAATGACCCACAGCCTTTTCACAAAATGACCAGGCTAGGGCATCTTCACAAATTTTGGTGAAAAACCCATGCAGTCCCATAATACACTGCTTTTTATATCCCCCACCAACAAGGATATGTGAATCGCAGCCATCCGTCCGTTCCAATTGTGTCCGGAGCATAACTTCATCATTTATAAAGCCAGTTTTATTAAACTTGCTACAAATGTTCCCCATCATTAGATTATGTGTCACCCTTAATTACCAGGTCCCTGGCCACATCCAAGGTCAAGGTTACACTTATAGGTCAAATGTCTATGCGGTCAAATGTTTCCATCCAGTTCATGTCCATAGCATAACTTCATTTATTAATATTAAGCCAATTTCATTAAACTTGCTGCGAATGTTCCCCATTGTTAGATGGTGTATCGCGCTAAACAACCAGACACTACCTCCAAGGTGAAGGTCACACTTAGGTAAAGCGTCTTTATATGGTACAATGTTTCCATCCAGTTCGTGTCCAGAACATAATGTTGTCATTTATTAGGTGAATTTCATTTAACTTGGCACAAACATTCGGCACCATTATTCAATGTGTCATGCTTAAAGGGTTTCCTGCCTCCAAGGTAAAGGTCACACTTATATGTCAAATGTCCATAATGTTCTACACTTATTTATGTCAAGAGCATAATTTTGTTATTTTTAGCTTTTGTCAGTCGTGCGTCGTCCATCATCAACATTTTGCCTTGTGAACACTCTAGAGGCCACATTTATTGTCTGATCTTCATGAAATTTGGTCAGAACATTTGTCCCATTGATACCTCGACTGAGTTTTAAACTGGGTCTTGCTGGGTCAAAAACTAGGTCACTAGGTCAAAAAAAAAGAAAAACCTTGTGAACACTGTAGAAGTCACATTTGATGCCCAATCTTCATGTAACTTTGTCAAAATGTTTGTCTAAATGATATGTTGGTTGAGTTCAAAAATGGTTCCGGCCCATTAAAAAAAAAACATGGCTGCCAGGGGGCAGGGCAGTATTTCTAATATGGCTATAGAGAAACCTTATGAACACTCTAGAAGTCACAATTTTTGCCCAATCATCATGAAACTTGATCAAAACATTGGTTGCATTGATATCTCGGACGAGTTCGAAAATGGTCCAGATCGGTGAAAAAACATGGCCGCCAGGGGGCGGGGCAGTTTTCCTTATATGGCAATGGTAAAACCTTGTTAACACTCTAGAGGCCACATTTATTGTCCAATCTTCATGAAATTTGGTCAGAAGATTGGTCTGTATAATATCTTGGATGAGTTTGAAAATGGTTGACTTACGTTTGCCTGAAAAACATGGCAGGCTGCCAAGGGGCGGGGCATTTTTCCTTATATGGCCATATATGGCTATAGTAAAACCTTGTAAACAGTATAGAAGCCACATTTATTGTCCATTCTTAATGAAATTTGGTCAGAAGATTGGTCGCAATGATATCTTGAATGTGTTTAAAAATTGTTAAGTTGGCTTGAAAAACATGGTTGCCAAGGGGCGGGGCATTTTTCCTAATATGGCTATAGTAAAATCTTGTTAACACTCTAGAGGCCACATTTATTGTCCGATCTTCATGAAACTTGGTCAGAAGATTCATCCCAATAATAGCTTGGACGAGTTCAAAAATGATGCAGATTGGTTGAAAAACATGGCCGCAAGGGGGCGGGGCATTTGTCCTTATATGGCTATAGTAAAACCTTGTTAACATTCTAGAGGCCACATTTATTTTCCGATCTTCATGAAACTTGTTCAGAAGATTTGTCCTAATGATATCTTGGATGAGTTCGAAAATGGTTTCGGTTGCTTAAAAAATATGGCCACCAGGGGGCGGGGCATTTTTCCTAATATGGCTATATATCATGCTGTAGAAAAACCTTGTTAACACTCTAGAGGCCACATTTATTGTCCGATCATCATGAAACTTGGTCAAATGATTTGTCCCAATGATATCTTGGATGAGTTTGAAAATGGTTCCGGTTGGTGGAAAAACATGGCCGCCAAGGGGGCGTGGCATTTTTCCTTATATAGCTATAGTTAAACATTGTTAACACTCTAGAAGCCATATTTATTGTACGATCATCATAAAAATTTGTCAGAAGTTTTGTCCCAATGATATTCTGGACAAGTTCAAAAATGGTTCCAGTTGCTTGAAAAACATGGTCACCAGTGGGTGGGGCATTTTTCCTTATATGGACTTATGAATCTTCATGAAATTTTGTCCGTATATTTGTTTAAATGATATCTTGGATGTGTATGAAAATGGTTCTGGTCTGTTGAAAAACGAGGCAGCCAGGGTGTTCACTAGTCATGAAAGTTGGTAAGAACATTTTGTTCTAATGACATCTTGGGCTGCACAGAACAGGTCAGTTCCTTTGAATCTCAGGTGAGCGACTTTGGGCCTTTCAGGCCCTCTTGTTTAAGCAAATTTAATTAAACTTGGTACAAATTTTTCCCATCATTAGAAGATGTGTCGCGATATAAAGCCAGGTCCCTACCTCCAAGGTCAAGGTCACAAAGGGCGAATGTCTATACATTGTACAATTTTTAGCTCACCTGAGCACAATGAGCTTTTGTGATCGCTTTTTGTCCGTTGTGCGTTGTGCGGCGTCAACATCTGCCTTGTTAAATCTTTAGAGGCCACATTTATTGTCCAATCTTCATGAAATTTGGTCAGAAGATTGGCCCAATGATATCTTCGATGAGTTTGAAAATGGTAATGTTTGCTTGAAAAACATGGCTGCCAAGGGGCGGGGCATTTTTCCTTATATGGCTATATATGGCTAAAGTAAAATCTTGTTAACTTTCTAGAGGCCACATTTATTGTCCAATCTTCATGAAACTTGGTCAGAAGATTCATCCCAATAATATCTTGGACGAGTTCGAAAATGATGCCGGTTGGTTGAAAAACATGGCCGCAAAGGGGCGGAGCATTTTTCCTTAAATGGCAATAGTAAAGCCTTGTTAAAACTCTAGAGGCCACATTTATTGTCCAATCTTCATGAAATTTAATCAGAAGATTGGTTTCAATGATATCTTGGATGAGTTTGAAAATGGCAACGTTTGCTTGAAAAACATGGATGCCAAGGGGCGGGGCATTTTTCCTTATGGCTATATATGGCTATAGTAAAATCTTGTTAACTCTCTAGAGGCCACATTTATTTTCCGATCTTCATGAAACTTGGTCAGGAGATTTGTCCCAATAATATCTTGTTATCTCAGGTGAGCGACTTTGGGCCTTTCAGGCCCTCTTGTTTGTTTAAGTTATCACCCGTCTTGTCGCGTTTTTTATAGCTTTTCCGACTGTGTCGGCAACTGAACATACAGCATCGTTTAAGATCTTTTCTATAATGTCTTTCTTAACATTCAACTTCAGCTAACTTTGCAAACAATATGTTAAAAGCGTGTTTTTGCACGCTTTGCAGTTTTTAGGACTCTCTCTGGGCGCTGCCATTGTTTTTTGACAGATAGACTGTGCACGCCGCTTTTATTGGAAAAAATAGCTTTGCAAAACAAACCCGATAACCATTCAATATAAGCACCGAAAAGATCTTTATTACGCAAAAAGAACTCAATAAAAATTGATACGAACCGATGTAAAAATAATATTCGTAACTTGAACTTGTAATTCTTAATGGTACGCCAAGATTTTAAAATAAATACGTAACGGACTTGAAAATAATTCGTAATTACGAAAATACGACCCTTATCTGGAGTTCTGAAATATGAGTTTTAGATCCGATTCCAACACTTTTTATAATGACTTGCACTGAATTGTAATGACCTGTATTGGGTTGTTTTGTCCTGAATCAAATTATTCGATGCCAAGGCCCTGTTGGCGGAGAATATGTCTGCAACTGTGAAGTTCTTGTTTTATTTTCAAAACAACCTGTGGCTCTCAAAAGGAAAATTTTTAGCTGATAATCAACAGAAAAGATATTAATAAGGTATAGATCAATATGAATTTCATTTATATGGTGAACCATCATATATTCGCATCCAAAAGCTGATTGAATAAAGCGTTTGTGATTATAAAAAAGTGGGTATTTGGAATGAATTTAATGAAAACATCTAAATGCTAGGGGAGAAATCCGTTTCAGGAAACTTGTATTTTGCTAGGGGAAACAGCCTGTGTTCGGCTGTAAAAAATTGGGGGAAAATTCACTGATATAAAATTAAGAAACTCCCAAAACATTATCAGGAGAGAACACCTTATTATCAACAAAAAATCCCTTATTTAAGGCAAATGACCATTTGCCTAACAGAAAAATAAAAAACAGAACATTAAAACATAAAACACAAAATGTGACTAAATCTGGCAGTGATTTTTTTGCTTTTATTATACCCCCAAAAACAAAGTTTAGGGGGTATATAGGAGTGAGCTTGTCGGTTGGTCGGTCTGTCTGTCTTTCGATCCATCCGTTATTAGTGTCCGCTCTCCAATTCAAGTTGTTTTCATCCGATGTTCACCAAACTTGGTCAGATGTTGTATCAAGATGATGTCTAGGTCAAGTTTGAATATGGGTCATGCCGGGTCAAAAACAAGGTCACGGGGTCACTTAGTGTGTTTTAAACATTTAGCATGGAGTCCGCTCTCTAATTCAAGTAGTTTCCATCCGAGCTTCACCAAACTTGGTCAGAAGTTGTATCTAGATGATCTTATGGCCATGTTCGAACATGGGCCATGCCAGATAAAAAAACTAGGTCATGGGAATATCAGTGGTAATTTTGAGCAAATAAATCACTGTCTGGGAACACGGTCTGACCTTGGAAAGGTCAATATAAAGCACTGGGAGGTTAAACAGATTTGAGAGATCCCAACCTTGGTCCAGCAATATACATGTAGTGAATGTACTAATTAGATATAAGAAAATGCACAAAAAAAGACAACATTGAAAACTCAATGTTTTTAGAAGCTTGGGTCACCGCCTTGGAAATGTCAAAGGGTCATGTACGCACTGCCGGTTTAAACCAGTTTTAACCGGTTTACAGGGATACCTAACCTCAGACTTGGTCCACAATTGACCATCGTACAAACATGTGTAAATAAACATTGACTTCATAGCATTCCTGTTCAAACAAGCAAATTCGTTGAATTGATATCCACCGCCAATATGCTTAAGGACACAAAAGTGTTTTATTTGACACTACAAAAGCATTTTTTTAAGATACAAAGGACCATAACTCTGTTATTAACAGATGTTGTACATTGCCATTTAGCGTGTATCATCCTCTTATCCATATATATACTCATACCAAGTTTCAAGGAAATCTGCCAAAGCACTTCCAAGATATGGCTCCAGACACAAAAGTGACGGACAGATGGAAAGACGGACGGACCAAAAGATGGAAGGATGGACGGACGGACAAGGCCAAAACAATATCCCTCCGCCTATAGCGGGGGAAAATTAAACAGAAATACGAGAGAATAATAATTTTATTGATTTAATTACACAATGGTTTCATGTGAAGCACCAGAACTGCAACTATTTAAGAAATGATGATTTGAAGTAAATACGAGTATGTACATAATTTAAGGCCAAGCTCAAGGCAGAATAATCGTCCAATTGTAAGGTTGTCCAACGAGAGCTGTGTTTGGTTCATTCACTTCTCTGTTATTGACACTGTTTGAGTACTCTATCGGCTACAGGTAGTTAGGGTGTAGGTCACGATTCAGCTTTTTTTTAGCTCACCTGAGCACAATGTGCTCATGGTGAGCTTTTGTGATCGCCTTTTGTCTGTAGTGCGTCGTCCATTGTGCGGCGTCAGCATTTGCCTTGTTAACACTCTAGAGGCCACATTTATTGTCCAATCTTCATGACATTTGGTCAGAAAATTGGTCTCAATAATATCTTGGATGAGTTCGAAAATGGTTACAATTGCTTGAAAAACAGGGCCGCCAAGGGGCGGGGCATTTTTCCTTATATGGCTATAGTAAAATCTTGTTTACACTCTAGAGGCCACATTTTATATAGTCAGAAGTCTGAACTTGGTCAGAAGATTCATCCCGATAATATCTTAGAAGAATAACAAAAAATAAGGCTGGTTGGTTGAAAAACATGGCTGCCAGGGGGCGGGGCATTTTTCCTTATATGGCTATAGTAAAACCTTGATAACACTCTAGAGGCCACATTTATTTTCTGATCTTCATGAAACTTGGTCAGAAGATTTGTCCCAATTATATCTTGTTATTTCAGGTGAGCAACTTTGGGCCTTTCAGGCACTCTTGTTTAAAAACATTGCATGTTCTGTGCATTTCCAAAAAGGAAAACCATTTTGTCATTTAATAAGACCCAGTTCATTCACTGCACAATTTATAAAGTTATGACTTCTTAAAGGGGGCAACATAAAAACAGCACCCTCCTATTTTGCTCTTGATCTTTTTTTACCTCAGATGTGGAAGGACCTCATAAACTTATTTTGAAAGTTTGCGTTTCCTTAAACTTACTCTATTTTTCACCATTTAAAAATTCAAGAACACATAATAAACTTAAAACAATGTTTGCCCACATGTTGGTCTGGCCCCGCAACAGTCCATATTCTTTCTCTCATACTGCTACCAATGTTCTGCCAAGAGTGCATTTTATGTATAATCATTTGATAGTTAACTATCTTAATACAAAATTTAAAACTCGTAATTATCTTTATGCAGGTAGGACTGCCTAAGGATGGATCAAACAATATTGGAGGTGCAATTTGCGGCATACCGAGGGACACTCAATTACCCCCATGGCAGGGCAGGACCCCCCCCCCCCTGGCCCCCAGTGAATGCCGACTTGTTCTCTTCTGCAATGAAGACTTGTAAGTATTCCACATTGTGAAAACTGGTTCATGGGTTTGTTTCTGGGGTTGAAATTATTGTTTGTGAAATTGTGAAGTAGCCTGCAATCAGCCGCTGTTTTATTAGGTGAAAATGCCCTGTATCTATGAACACTTTCAACACTCCTAAATCAACTGACCATATTTGGATCTTTAAAATTACCTACTTTTGCACTTTAATTAAGAATTATCAAATTCTTGGTATACCAAAATGGTGCATTTCATATGACACCAATACTGCTTGCTACAAAGCTTTCACAGTTGCATGGATTTTATCTTTAAACCTTTTCAAAGACCCACATCACTCAAATTCAGTTGATCTTGACATTGACCTATTTTTTGCACTAAGACTTCAAATGGGCAAATGAATTGATACTGATCCGGCTTCCACCAGGGGTGTCACCATTTATATTTATATTTTAATTTAGGGTCACTGTCACAAAACCCGAAATTTAATGTTAAAACCCTTTCATGCCTTAGAAATGTTTGTCATGCTTTAATAACCTTTTTGCGCTTTGGTCATTTTAAAAAACTTTCAAAAAAAATTTGTTTTAAATTAGTGCATGTTCAATGTCACAAGGCATTCAATTTTGCAATAGGTCAGCCCCTGTTTCAACATGGAATGTTGAGTTTCTCTGTGGACACTGATTTATCAGGAGCATGCTACTTAGATACTAAAGGCTTCAACTAGACTATTTAACTCTGAGAAAAGTGGAGCTTGCCATCTGCAGATGGCAATTGTATTATCCTACTAATGTAACCATTAGGAGAATTTTATAGAACCATAGTTTTTCATCTTTGCGTATGTTTTCTGCCATGTCTTAGA
The DNA here is from genome assembly GCF_020536995.1 of Dreissena polymorpha. Classification (NCBI taxonomy): domain Eukaryota; kingdom Metazoa; phylum Mollusca; class Bivalvia; order Myida; family Dreissenidae; genus Dreissena; species Dreissena polymorpha. Next base: position 75,314,604 of record NC_068357.1, on the reverse strand, counting down.
AGCTTTTCTTATTTCTTCTCAACGAAAATGCATACAGTCGGAAAGAAGAAAACTTTAAAACTTTTATACATATGAGTAGTGTTCTGAGAAAACTGGGCATAATGCATGTGCGTAAAGTGTCGACCCAGATTAGCCTGTGCAGTCCGTACAGGCTTATCAGGGACGACACTTTCCACTTATATTGGATTTTTGCTAAAAAGAGACTTCATTTAAACGAAAAATGTCATAAAATCAGAAAGTTTTGTCCCTGATTAGCCTGTGCGGATTGCACGGGCTAATCTGGGACAACACATTACGCACATGCATTACGCCCAGTTTTCTCAGAACAAGACACATATATACACATACTTCAAGAACAATCCCTGGGGGCTATACTGAGACTATATATCATGTCTTGATATGTATAAATATGATTAACAATGAAGACAGAGAAATATAATAAAGTTTGATGTTTTACATTTCAAATACCGGTAAAAAAACAACTGTATGATTATGTTTTGAAGATTATTTAATTGTACTATATCTATACAAGGAAATTGTTGCTACATGTAGTTGGACACGTAGATTGTTATAACTACTACTTTACCTTAAGTATTGCTGCTCATGCGAGTCAACGTTCCTGCATTACAGGTTTAGGGACGTCTTGGCATCTAAGTGCAGAATTTGAAGCAAATGTGACATCAACCCTCTAGACCGATGAGAGAAACAACACTGAACTTAAATTTCGGATATAACCCTGAACAATTGTCATCAATCACATGACATGCTGCTCACCACTAGAGGAAGACCCCTATTGAATTTGGCTTTGATTCCTCTAAGGTAAAGGTCACATACATACTTCCTTTATGTGACAGCCTTGTTGAAGGGATATCTTAAGTTCTGTCTGTGACTCTTCCTCATATTTGGATTAGTTGTTGCTTACCACTAGAGGAAGACAGCTATTGATTTTGGCGTTAATATCTTGAAGGTCCATGTCACTAGGCCATATTATTAATTTTCTTTATTAGCAACCTTGTTCAAGTGATTTTTTCAGTTCTTTATGCCAAGACGAAGACTTCTATCCATTTTGGTGTTGATACTCCAAAGGTCAAGGTCACATCTTTACCCGGTATATGGTTTTGTTGTATGAAAATAGTGTCTGAGAGATATACTTAAGTACCTCTTGACACTTTCAACCTAAGTTGCCTGTAACTAACAGAACACAAGGTCAAGCTCACATTCTAACCTTTCTATTTCATGAAGTAATTTATCATCTGTCCTGGGAACACATAATATGATAATTGTATTTTCATGTTTTTTTGCCAAGAAATTACTATTCAGGATCTTTTATTGTATGGTAGCATATGAACGTACTATTGTACTGTAAATATGCATTTAGGATGGCATGCATGTTTCACAAACATTTTTTATCTGTGATATGAGGCTACTTTGTGATTAAATTGCAATTGCTGCACAAACAGGACAAATAATGATGTCCCCCCTCCTTTTATATGTAGGAATACATTTTAAAAATACCATAAATTTCCTAATTTTACGTGTAATGGCTATACATTTTATAAAAAGCAATCCTTTATTGATGGACTCTTTCAAAAAATAAAAAAAATAATTCACAACATGGTCCTGGTAGAATTTCTTTTCTGAAAATAGTGCCATTTAAAGACATTAACTAAAGTGCACTTGCTCATACAGGTTTTCTCGTGCACATTTTATTCAAGAAGGTTTTACTAGAACTTTAATGTTCCACTGCACGCAAGAATTGTCATTATGAAATGACCCCTTTCCTATATATACATATCAGGGTTCATTTTACGAATGAATACTAAGTATTGTTAAATTATAATATTTATACATTAATTAATTTACAGTAACTGACCAGACACTAGAAGGTCCAGGTGCTGATAAACTACACAAGATCAAGTCCTGGTGTACTACACCCTACAGGTATTGGCTTGTGATAAAAGGAGTGGCATGGTTGTACTTTTATATAGGAGAAATATTGTGTATGACATGCATTAAGAAAAGAGATGAATTTTTATGCCTAAAGGCTGGCACATAATTTTTAGCTCGGCTGTTTTTGGAGAAAACCCGAGGTATTGTCATAGCAAGCTCTTCGTCCGCCGTCCGCGTCGTGCTGAAACCATTTTGCTCTAACATCAAAGTGCTTCCACCTACAACTTTGAAACTTCATATGTAGATGCATCTTGATGAGTTCTACACGCCACACCCATTTTTGGGTCACTAGGTCAAAGGTCAAGGTCACTGTGACGACAAAAAAAAATATTCTGACAAACTTTCATTTATTCAAAATTGCACCCACAGCCGAGCGTTGGCACCCGTTATGTGGTGCTCTTGTTTTAATCGTATGTTGGTCAGTACGTCTGTCCACAATTGTGTGTCTCGTTTATATCTTTACAACTTATGGATGGATTTTTAAATAACCTGGCACAAATGTGTAGCATAGTAAGAGGAAGTGTCACGTGCAAGACCCTGGTCCCTGTCTCAAAGTTCAAGGTCACACTTAGCTTTTTAAGGTCATATTTTAAGATTCTACATTGATTGGCCTGTTTGGTCGATATCTTTGTCATTAATGGATTTTAAAATGACATGGCACATATGTAAAGCACAGTATGAGGAAGTGACGCTTGAAAGACCTAGGTCCCTAGCTAAAATGTCAAAGTCACACTTAGACTTTCAAGCTTACCGGTATATTTCATGATTGTGCATTTATAGATGTGTCCAGTCCATATGTTTGTCATTAGTTGATGGATTTTTAAAATACCTTGGCACAAATATGTAGCACAGTAAGAGGGAATGTCGGGCTTAAGACCATCCTTATCTCAAAAATCAAGGTCACAATTAACCTTTTAAGGTATTATTTTAAGTGCATTGATAGGCGTGTCCTGTCCATATTTTTGTCATTAGTGGATGGATTTTAAAATAACAGTGGCACAAACGTATAGCACAATATGACGAAGTGTCATGCGCAAGACCCAGTTCCCCAGGTCAAAGGTCAAGGTCACACTTATACTTTCAAGATCATATTTCATCATCGGCATTTAAAGGCGTGCTGGGTCAACATCTTTGTTATCAATGAATTGCTTTTAAAATAACTTGGTACAAATGTGTAGCACAGAAGACGAAGTGACACGCGCGGCTCAGGTCTCTTTATGGATTTTGCATTAAGAGGTGCAGCTGGTCTGTCGTGTGTTTGACCAAGGTCCCTATCCCAAATGTCAAAAACCCAGCGGGGGCATGTGTCATCCTCTGGAGTCAGTTCTTGTTTTGTCACAGAATACTAGTATTTTAAAAGAAAGTTCTTACGGACATAGAGATTACCATGTATTTAAGCTGGTATATGACTATCTATAATCTTATGGATATTGATGCAAATTGTCATTGATGACATGGACTAGGTCATGGTCACGAAGAAGTGGGTGAACCTTGTTGCCTCTAAAGACATGGTTAAAGTAAAGTTGTGTTTGGACCACAACTTTGTCAAGCATTATGTGATTGTAAAATAAATTGGCGCAATTGACCACTATATCGAGATGAGGATGTCGCATGAAGCAACCATTTTGTTTATTATTTTTTTAACAATTGTGTGTTTTAGTTTTATTTGGTTAATTGTACAAATATGAATAAGCATGACACGTTTTTATTGTATAATATATGTTATTAATTACCGGAGTCCCTTTAAAATTAATGTTTAATATGATTCTGTACACTTTCAAGTTTTGTTGGGATCAACTTTAGATTTATGGCCTCTTAATTGATGGTAATTGAGGAATTTTGTATGTACGGAGCCATCGCATAGAATTTTATTAATTCAATTGAATTTAATATCATCACACTGGTTGAGATTAAATGAATTTTTTCAGTTCATTGATTGTTTGTTTAAATAAGTTCCATGTGCTATAATTTACTTGACTTTAAATGTCTCTTTCAGTGTTTCTGGCGGCTGGTGGAGCGATTAAAGAAAAGCCATGCTAATGTTGCAATGATATGTATGCTAAACAAAATAAATAAATTAAAAAAAAATGTTTTAATTATTGTTGTTAAATATAATTTATCAAACTTCCTTAGATGCAAAAGCCAGTGTATCGGTTTGATTTCATGGCCACGGTATAATTTAAGTATATTAGCTTTAGAAATTTGGGCATTAAAATGGAAGTAAATATGACATTTACATCATTTGACAGTTTACTAACAATAAAAAACGCGTTATTTATTAAATTGAATTACAGGAATATTGCTAATTCTAATTGCATTGAATAATGAAACAATAGTGATGTTCCAACAACGCCAAACAGAGGGCTATGAACGACTTTATCAACATGATATCTCGTCTGAAGGATTTCGCTCCATGTTAATTATTAAAATGGTAATGGTGACTCATTTAAGGTTTTAAATTATATCACATTTATGAGCCCATTTTTGACAGGATGAGGGTATCACGTGATAGTCAAGATGGTGACGTCCATGCCGAGACAGTTATTTTTTGCCTTTTTATACCCTTATTACTTCTGTTTATTGTTTAAATGACGCTCACTTTCCAGACATATCAGTAAAATAGTGATTAGCGTTTATTTCGTATTTAAATTCGCTTTATATCTCGACTTTACTCCCCGCAAATTTTACTAGCGCAGCCCTAATTATGTCATCCCGCTAAGAAATTTCGCACCGAGTAAAGTCGAGATGTAGAGCGAATATTACTATGAAATATAAGCGATTAACTGTCTTCCTAATATGGCTGGAAAAGTGAGCGGAATAAAAAAATAAAACAAGTAATAAAGGGTGTTAAAAGACGAAAAATACCTGCCTCGTCATGGACGTCGCCATCTTGTTTGTCACGTGATTACCCCCTCTGGGGTACTACACCAGGCCTTTTTCTCTGAACTATAATAATGGGTAACACGACTATATGTGTGCCTTACTATAACGCTGTACTTCTGAACAGAGGGAGAATATTGGCATTTCTTTGTGTCTTGACAATGTGATCCTTAAATCGTTAAAAAAATCAGTGATTGATAACAAATGTAAGCATTTAGTAGTATAAATTGTATACTTGTATAAAGAGTTATTGATGAAGTACTTTGACATGCTTGAATCTTGACATTGTGAAATGTGTTTTGTTAATATCCGCCCGGATTCTGTCCAATTAGTGACCTTTTAATTAAAGCCAAACATGACCATTAAGGCGACATATTTTAAGCCTTTCGGTGCTTTGATTACAAATCATGAAGCTGCTTCATTATTTCCACATTACAGTTAACATACACAACTACTTCACCCATTTGAAAGACAATTTCGTTCATTGTAACTTATATCTTGCGCAAGTTTAACATAAGACGGTATTTATATAACTCTTCATTATCTGGAACTGTATTTTCAAGCAATATCCGAATTTATTTTACCCGAATTTAGTATGTAAATATCAATATTATTAGCACCAAAAATAGGAAATATTATAACAAATTAATACAAAAAAACACTATTTTTATGTTTGATAAGAGAGTGGTCTACAATATAAACCCAATACAAGTCATCGGTTTGCACAAAAAGCGTAAGAAATCAAAATTTCATATATAAAGGTTATATTACACTGATTTATCACGCTATTGTAGAATAAGCGTGAACACAAAACTGCATTTTCTAAAACATTACAACAGATGCACGAGTGCTAAAGCCTATATTTAATATTTAATAATAGAAGGTTTCTTTATGCAGTTAAACATAGAAGATAATGCCTTATCTGTGTGTTCACGTGTGTTGTTTAAATTGAATAAATCAAGAGTTGTCGCGTATTACTCGTTACAAGGCCGTGCACGTCTGACCTTTTGAAATTTATTGTCAAAGTAAATTGTCAAAAACCATTGTGAAATATTTTTATGGGCATTTATATAGAGCACTCGGGTATCCCCGCAACATGACTTTCCCAAACAGACCTATTATGATACGCAATTACGAACACGAACATCGGTATCCTCGCTACATGGCTTTCCAATACAAAATTAGAATGGTACTCTTATAACGGATCTGAACATCTGGTAGTAGGGTATCCCCGATTCATGACTTCTCGTGCAGAACTAGAGTGATACACAATAGCGGACATGGACATCTGTTAAAAGGGTATCTCCGCTACTTGACTTCACGTGCATAAGGCCGGGTTTACATGTCTCCGCGTTCCGTGTCCGTGTCCGCGAAAAAAACGAACTGGTTGAAATCTGTTGGACTCAGTACACGGACGGCAGTCAACATGAAAGGTCGACTTTCAAGCATAGATATTAGTGAAAAAATAATAAACTTAGTAAATATACAACAAACGTATGAAAGAATTCAAAGACAAAGACATTGCATTAAAACATCTGGAAAAGCATAGCCAACGAAATGTAAATTGATGGCGTTTCAGGTAAGTGAGAATAGTAATTTGCGAATATATATCGTCTGCATATTGTACACTCTATAATCGCTTTTCAACAGACACAGTTTATATTCCAAACAAGATATAACGCTAAAATAAGTCGCTATTTATGTTCTTTTTTTGCATATATATATAAGTTTCACATATAAGTTTTGAAGTCTGTCTAATACGAATAAATCAGTAATGTTTATCAATATAATTATAAGGTTTTTAGAATCTGAATTAATAAATTTGTTCGACGGTTTCTTATGATGGCACGTACATCTATCCAGTACCAATGTCTGCAATCCGTCTACTAACATGCTGTACTGCAGTCATCACAAAAAATGTGTGCTCTTCTAATAACGACATCTTAATCCAAGTACCACCTCGTTTGGAATCGGGGTTTTACACGGAAAGGCTAAAATAATAAGCGGATGCATGGACTAGATACTCCGTGTCCGTATACGGAACGCGGACACGAAACGCGAACGCCGAGCACGGACACGGAAACATGGAAACCCGGCCTGACTAGAATGATACGCAATAACGGACATAAACATCTGGTAGTAGGGTATCCGCGCTACATGACTTTCCCGTGCAGAACTAGAGTGATACGCAATAATGGACATGAACATCTTCTAGTAGGGTATCATCGCTACATGACTTTCTCGTGCAGAACTAGAGTGAAACGCAATAACGGACATGAATATCTGTTAGAAGGGTATCGCCGCTAAATGACTACACGTGCAGAACTAGAGTGATACGCAATAACGGACATGAACATCTGGTAGCACGGTATTCCCCTTACATGACTTTCTCGTGCAGAACTAGAGTGATACGCAATATATACGTCATATATATTTGTTTTGTTGTTTACGCTCAGTTGAATTAAGGATCAAACCTGCACAGTCGTGTTTTGCATATCAACTCACTCAAAGTACACCATTATACCTTCGTGAAATATTCCATGTATATATTGCATGCTCAGCACAAAATTCCCTTTCGAGTACCGTTACTAAGTTATAAGTGTATAAGGTGTCCTATATATTGGTTGCACTCTATCCCTAACCTGTGATATAACTCAGGGACTGTTTGTATAGGTCCGTGCATAACTATATCAAAAAGAACACAACTTTTATTTAAATGATTTTCATTTCATTCAGGTTTATTTTTCATACATTGATTCACAATATAAAATTATTGCAAGCAATTAATAACATGACTCAACATACATACAATTTAAACTATGCAAAAACATTGTCCATAAGTGTTAAGCTAAGTTTTACATACCTTACTAATTACCTTTCAGTACTCAACAACATCTACAGTATCACAAAAACAAGCTGAAGCAAAGCGACACCATACACACAAAAAAATTAACAGGGTAAATCGGTGTAACAACAATTGATTGGTGTATGTACTAACACCATTTCAGCAACAGAAAAGCAAAGGGGTGGAACCATCAACCTCTTAATTGCTCTTAAATTGTATTGTCCAAGATATGTTGAAGTCTATACTAAACAAGATATGTTTGTGAAACACTAGGTCCCACCCATATATTTGACCTTTGACCTTGAAGGATGACCTTGACCTATCACCACTCAAAATGTGCAGCTCCATGAGATACGCATGCATGCCAAATATCAAGTTGCTATCTTCAATATTGCAAAAGTTATGGCCAATGTTAAAGTTTGACGCAAACAAACCAACAAACAGACAGGGCAAATATAATATGTCCCCAAGTATAGACTGGGACGTAAAAAGGACATAGCTTTTGAGACATATATATCAATTGCTTTTAAAATTGTTATATATATGCATGTATTTGTGATAATAGTAATCTGAACATGATTGTCAGTTTATATATATATTTATGATAATAGCAACCTGAACATGATTGTTAGTTTAATTATTTCTGTATACGACCACCTATACGCAAAGAAATTATAAATAATCTATAAGGAATAGTTTTCTCTGTAAATTCTAGAATGGTTTATCCTTTGGATTAATGTATGTTTTAATATTGGTATGAGTATTAGTACAAGTTAGAATTAACCAATTATCGATCCTCTTTACACAACAAAATTATAGATGATCTATTCTGATCATTGTTCTCGTAAAATAGCAACTGTTTCATCATTTCAAATGACCTTATGAGAATACTTGAGGCAAAAGTATATAAGCATGAACAATTCAATTTGTTTTGTAGCATGGGGCATTTAAAAACAAAAAGAAACAAGCATACCAACACAATCATGATTTACATATGATACAGTATACAGCTGGAAAACAGATATCATAAATTGTCATTGAAATGTGAGTTTATAACGAGCAAATTCGTTGAATTGATATCCCCCAGCCAATATGCTTCTGGACACAAGTGTTATATTTGACAATCAAAAAAGCATTTTTTTCCAAGATAAAAAGGGCAATAACTCCTTTATTAACAGATGGTGTACAATGCCATTTGACATGCATCATCCTCTTATCCATATATATATATAATATATATATATATATACTCATACCAAGTTTCAATGATATTGGCCAAAGCACTTCCAAAATATGGCTCCGGACACACAAAAAAGCATTTTTTCAAGATACAAAGGGCCATAACTCCGTTATTAACAGATTGTGTACAATGCCATTTGGCGTGCATCATCCTCTTATCCATATTTATACACATACCAAGTTTCAATGAAATCCGCCAAAGTACTTCCAAGATATGGCTCCGGACGGACGGACGGAAAATGCCAAAACAATATCCCTCTGCCAATGGCGGGGGATAACAACTTCAGTATATATGGAACAAGAGATTGCCAAGCAATATGGTCCCCTACCGGTAAAACTCCACCAGTCAGTAATTTTTTTTTTACATTTGTTGCCATAGCAACCACAATTTTTGACATAGGAACAAAATTAATTGACGTGCATAATCTCCATATAAGCCATCTGTCCACGTTTCAAGTTTCATAAAAAAATATGAAGAACTTTGAAGTTATCGCAGGATCCAGAAAAGTGTGACGGACTGAAAGACAGACTGACACACGCAGACAGACTGACACACGGAGCGCAAACAATAAGTCCCCCCCCCCCGGTTTCACCGGTAGTGGACAATAAATATTGAGTTAACAAGATGAAAAAGATCGAACAATAAATGTGGCCGATAAGTGTGCTTACAAAGCATAAGTTTTTAAATTCCGCTCACTTTCCAGCCATATTAGCAAGAAAGATACTGGCGTTTATTTCATAGTTATATTCGCTCTATATATATCTCGACTTTACTCGCTGCGAAATTTCCTAGCGGGATGACCTAATTTGGGCTCCACTAACAAAATTTGCGGGGAGAAAAGTCGATATATAAAGCGAATTTAAATACGAAATAAATGCCAATCACCTTTTTACTGATATGGCTGGAAAGTGATTCAAGTAATTCACTACTGAAGGCATTCCAGTCATATCTCCCAGATCTCCCAGAGTAAACCCTGACTTTGCTTTCTGATTTTGCTCAACTGAGCACAATGTGAGCTTTTGTGTTATACAACCAACGACGGACAAAAGGCAATCACAAAAGCTCACATTGTGCTCAGTTGAGCTACCAGTTGAGCTACAAACAAGAGCATTTAAAAAGCCATAGCACAGTTGTTTGTCTTATCTTAGAACACTTATTGCGAACAATTCAATTGAGACAATTAAGACAATATTGCTTTTGAGTCAATGATGTCTTTTGAACATTTAATTGTCACCATCAGAGTCATTGTCACTATCACTGTCTGTAAAATCCTCATCACTGAGTATTACATCAGTTGGTTCAGAGGGTTCTAACTCGTATTCTTGTAAGTTTCCATAATTTATTTCAGAAATACGAGCCTCTTGAACGCTGGTTAGACCAACCTTTTGTGCAAAATCAGAAAGCAAAGTCGGTGTTAAGTCTGGGAGATATGACTGGAATGCCTTCAGTAATGAATTAAATTTCATTTCCACATAAAGCCCTTCTTTGATGATGACTGGCATGTCTCCTTTAACATTATCCAGGACCTTGTTTAAAAGACCTGAATGTTCATTGGAAAAGAAATGTAATGTTGACTTCATTTCTGAAATCAAAAGTTCCTTTTCTTCTGCAGCTCTCTGTGTCATGCAAAACAGGCGAACAGCTTGCTGTTTTACAGACACAGGCACACTGGTCCTCCAAGCACCTACATCTGATGACTTCAAAATGTCCCACAGCTTGCTGTCGCACGACTTTACATCTTCAAATGACAAATGTGTCGGCATTTTAACGACTTCCCCGCCAACCGCATTGTACAACGACAGCTGTTCTCTCATCTTTTTGTTGCTTGCCCAATCTTATGGCTACAGCTTGTCCTCCTAAAAGCAACATTATTTTTTAAGTTTTAGTTAACTTTCAAATGACTCCTAAAAGAAAGGTAATGAATGATGTGACAATTTAATTAGGAAATACTTTTGCTGTTTTTAGTAGCAGAGACCTAGATCTCAAGCTAAGTCTGCATATAAACTACCAGCACATTTAACTGTGCAAAATACCCACATGAACACTCAAATTATTTAGAGGAACATTCTATGTAATGTAACAGCTAACATTGCTTAACTGGTCCCAAATGTAATCCCAAACTTAATGTGCAATACAAGTTTCATCACGATTGGCTCATGCAAACAAAAGTGATTGTCTGGAACCCACCTGCTTGTTTCCCTTCTTGCCCAAATGGCTCATATCTCAATAAATAACCAGGTTTCCAACTTTGTTGATTAGACAAAAATAATGAAGTATATTCAGTAATGAAAAACACACTGAAAGGTCTTAGGAAGATATTTGTATTACATTAAGGTGACAATAACTTGTATCATATAGAAATGGATTTTTATACTTACTTGCATACTTTTTCATTAAATCTAACAAAAACAGCCTCTCTGCAGTGGTCTGTTGAAGGGTCTCCAGTATCTGAAGTCTTAGTTTCTCTTGTGCAGTCTTGAGTGTCCGCAGGTAATCAACATTTGTTGAGTCCCATTTTACACCAGCCTTCTTCCCTTTCTTTTTCAGTTTTGTCTCTAGCCTGCATTGGATAAAATTACATCCTATTGATGTATATGTTCTTGTATGTAAGATTGGCATTTAAAGGTGAAATGACTTTTTAAAGTAATTATTTTATACACGCATTAGGCAAAGAATCTATAACATGCATTAATCTTTGACCATTTAAAAACTACTTGTCTGGGGGTAATTTACATATCGTTATTTTTATAAGTGGATAGAGTTTAATTTGCCTTACTTAGAGGACAGAAAATAGAACAGAATGTTTAGATAAATAAATAAGTATCAAATGGAAAAAGGTCAATTAAAAAAGGCCATGCATAATATATACATGCAATATACCTTTTCTTATCTTTGTTTACATCCGTCGAAAACACACCCCTAAAATTAAGATTTCATAAAATTGTTAGTGATATAATTATATATTTAACATACATAGAGCATATGATTTTTAACCACTGGCCACTACAGGAACATTATGTAAATGTACTATGTATCTAACAAGAGCTGTCAGAGGACAGCGCGCTCGACTATTCAAGTGCTTGACAGTATAACGTAAGACAACATGGGGAAATTGTTCAAATTATTCAATAAGGTCAAGTTAATAGTTCAGGTATATATATTCAGGTGGGGGTAGGGGAGGGGGTTGAGAGGGGGTATAATGTGGGGTGTGGTCATTTATAAGACGATCTTTCAAAAAAAAAAAATGAAGAAAAAAAATATTTTTTTGGGGGGGTGGGGGGTGGGGGGCAGGGATTCAGGGTTGGTGCGTGGGGGATGGTTTGGACGGAATCCATTGTGGTATTCATACAAGTGTTGTTTTGTAAAAGTATTCATAAAATCTGATCATAAATAAAGAAGTTATGGCAATTTAACTAATTTATTCTTTTGACATTGAGAGTCAAGGTCATTCAAAGGTCAAGGTCAAATAGAACTTGCCAGGTACAGAACCCTCATGATAGTAAGAAAATATTTGAAGTTTGAAAGCAATAGCTTTGATACTTTAGAAGTCAAGTGGATCTAAACACACAATTTAACAAAATATTCAATTACTAAGACAAAAAAGGGCCATTATTCTTACAAAATGCTTGCTACAGTTGTCTGCTCTTGTTTATAGATTGGGGTCATGTTGGTAAAGAAGTTTGCAAAATATGAAAGCAAACTATAACATTTGCACGCTCACGCTTACGCCGACGCCCAGGTGAGGAGGATAGCTCCACTATATATATTTCATATATAATAGTCGAGCTAACAAACAAAACAAAATCTCCCCAAAAAACATTCTGAGAAAAAAAGGGTTAAGTGTTATGATTGAAAACTCATTATTCTTGCACATCACAACTTCATTTATTTTTTATTTATCCACAAAGAGACTGGATGCTAACTAATAACATTACTTAGAATCTGTATAAAATAACGTAGTAACAAATGCATTATTCCTATTAAAAGTACCTGTATTTTGTTAGCTCCTCCAGGACTAGACAATACTCTTCAGCAGGTGACAAGGAGTGATTTTCTGTATTAAAATGTGTAGTGCAAATCATTAAAACCATGTTAAGCAAATTATGTGGCTTGTAAACACTTATTGAATTTCTGTTAAAACAATTGAATGCTGCGAGAAAATGAAAAATTCACTAAGCTACTTATGAATCAAATAATTATCATATAACATACCAGTTGATTTGCTGCGGATACACACAACCCGCTCATAATCTATCCATTCCTGTAGACATTCAGTTGTTACTCCTAATCAACAGAACAATTTAATAAATATTTGTGAACTTACACAGAGAAAAACAATAATTATTTTAAATTCATCTACATTATTTAAATGGTTCATTTTGTTATCGGGACATTTATAGTTTTGTTTCTTTTGATTTAACATAAAGTCTTTCAATTCTATATTGTTATGCACAAACATTTTGTTTTTTTTAATATTGGGACAATATTTTCTGAGATGGCAATTAGTCGAATTCTGTCAAGCCAGCAATTAAAGGTGTTCATCTCACAACTGGTATTGACATGTGCATCATTTAATTAAACACTGGAAACTGCAAAACAAATATGGGATGGTAATTTTATATAATGACACAAACACTTGTAGAAAATCTGCATTTGTCCATGTTTTCTTACCTGCAAAAGGTTCCAAAATTTCTTGAAGAGCCTCCTTGCTTTTTTTTCTATATCCTCCGCTCTAGCAAGCTTATCAGGGAGGGAGAATCCTGAATAAGAAAATACCCAGAAGTTTAAATTGTCACAGAAAACTAGCATCCATTTTCAAAAAAGAAAACACCTTTCATGAGAAATTGACAGTCAACACTTCTAACGACTTCGTTGAGGGAACAGTAAACTGCTATCTATCCTTTCTTTAAAAGATTAATTCAAATCAGTGGTAAATACTAGCACATGGAGTTTTGTCTCCATCAGTAAGTAAAAGTTAGCGTTTTTCTTTTCATTATGTCCTCTTTGTTTCACATCATGTTACAAGACTGACAATATAACCCTTTATCTTAGGAATTGTATTATTTACAAAGTCAGATAGCAAGCCTCTGTTGGTTATGCGAGAAATCAATAAAACCAATGTATTGAATAAGTTTCACAATGATTAGGCAAAATTGTGACTTCTATAGTGTTCGATCACAAGGTTTCTCTCTAGTAACATAAGGAAAACTGCCCCCCTCCCTGGCAGCCATGTTTTTTTACTGATTGGGATCATTTGCGAACTCGTCTGAGATATATATATATATGACCCTTTACCACTTAGATACGTATTTTCACGCATTTGTAGTTCCTTATAAAATAATATTTCATTGAAGACCTTTCTTACTAGATTAAAGATTTTAAGACTTCATATCTAAACCATAGATACTGATGAGCAGCAAACAGCATAAAACATGAACAGGCTGCGAGTTACTCTCAGGCTTTTATGGTTTTATGCTGTTTGCACATTGCCTTTTTCACTTTGCTTCTAAGCGGGAAAGGGATAACCAATCTTTTCAACAAGTTTCATGATGATTGGGCAAAAAATGTGACTTATAGTTTTCACAAGCTTTTTTAAATAGATAAATATAAGAAAACTGCCCCCCCCACCTCCCGGCAGTCATGTTATTCAACTGACTGGAACCATTTTCAAACTCAACTCTCATATCAAGGAAACATATGTTCTGACCAAATTTCATGAAAATTGGGCCAAAAATGTGACTTCTAGAGTGTTCACATGTTTTCACTATATACATATAGAGAAAAATGTCCTGCCCACTGGCAGCCATGTTTTTTCACCGATCTGGACCATTATCTAACTCGTCCGAGATATCAATAAAACCAATGTTTTGACCAACTTTCATGATGATTGGGCAAAAATTGTGACTTCTAGAGTGTTTACAAGGTTTCTCTATAGCCAAATAAGGAAAACTGCTCCGCCCACTGGCGGTCATGTTTTTCAACGGACTGGAACCACTTTTGAACTCAACCATCATATCATTAAGACAAACAAAGTTACATGAAGATTGGGCATGAAATGTTACTTCTACTGTGTTTACAAGTTTTTTCTTTTTTGACCTAGTGACCTAGTTTTTGACCCGGCACAACCCAGTTTCAAACTCGACCGAGATTTCATTGGGACAAAGCTTTTGACCAAGTTTAATGAAGATCGGACAATAAATGTGGCCTCTAGAGTGTTTATGAACAAATGTGAACGGACGGAGGGACGGACAGACGTCGGACAAAGAACGGTCACAAAAGCTCACCTGAGCAATCAGGTGAGCTAAAAAGCAAAGTATCAATTCATTGATTAATATTTATTTTAAATTACTTTACATGTAATTGTAAAATGGTTGGATAATTTTCTGTTACAATCACTATTTTTAACATTACCTCATAACAAGCTGGACATTTGGATCCATCATCGTGGATGTTTTCCATTTGGTAGATAAAATGTCGAAATTCATCGGCTGTTCCTCCTACAAGCACTTTGTACAAATCTTTGACCTAAAAATATAACCGTGATTTATCCCATTTATTCAAAATTTATTAAACATGATAAAATATAGAGACAAAACCAACAGTTAAAGCAAGCTGTAAGAACTTAAAATAAACGTTTAAAGGTAAACTAAAGCATACACATAAGGCGATTACACATTGCAATTAAAAATAAGGCTTGTCATAGGATCTGACATATGCCCCCAATGTGGAATATTGTCGGTGCAGTGTGAACTTTTTTGTGAAACTTTTCCAGATGTTAAACTTTGTTCTGTGTTAGCGACTTCAGTATGGTGTTTCCACTTACATATTTATATTCAATCATCCATCCATTCAGCATAATTCCATGCTGTCTGCTCTTAATCAAATTGAATTTGATAATTTTCATATCAAATAATAATGTATGTTAATCTATAAAATTGTTAATAGCCACTATAACACATAGGGTCTTTCTGTAATTATTTGTGTACAATGGTGAGACATACTTTTAAAAAGTAGAGCATAAAAATGGAAGGGGGATGGTACATATTTAACAGAGAGGGGCACAAAAATGGGAGGCTCCACCTCCTGCTTTTCTGATACTAGTATAGCAAATCATTCACATGAATCAGTAAATCAAATATTTATACATAAATTATTTTGTAAACAAGCTTTATTTTATGTATTAACTACATATAAAAATATTATACTTTTGTGTTACTTCAAAAGCAATTCAAACAAAAATCATGTACAAACATACAGGGTGATGAATATTTGTCTTCATGTGCTTTGATGTCCACGCGTCTAATGCGGAGCAGAAACTTTTAAATGACACCGAGCTTTCAAGAAGAAGACCACATAACCAGCGCATGAAGTCAAAGTGAAATGCCACGTTTGGAAATTTGGTTGAAGATGGCCACAAGTTGAACCTAATCAAGCGTACGGCTTCAACTTCACACTTGCAAAATTGCAGGGTCTTCAAATGCTGTCGACCTTAAAAAAGATTACAAGGTTTTTAAAAAATACTTATGGTTGTTAACTATAAAAAGTGTTTTAGTAATTGCAAATTGGCAAAACCATGATTTATTGGGATCATATAACTCACTTTAACTTGCAACTTAGTTGTAACCATGCTGGGCATTTCCAGTTGTAATAATTAGTTACTTGGCTTTTAATGACCCAGTTTGATACAGGGTGCATATATTAATATTGGCGAGAATGTAGCTAGATTCCAATATAAGTTGACTACTGTTTAACACAAAGTAACAGGACAGCAAAACAACCTGCAACGAATCTTTCGTACCAAGTTACATTATAGGATAAGAACAATGCAATGATCAGTGTGAGACATGACAAGATCAGAACAATTATCAGCATGAGACATGATAAGATAAGAACAATGATAAGCGTGAGACATGATAAGATAATAACAATGATCTGCATGAGACATGATAAGATAATTACAATTATCAGCATGAACCAGGATAAGATAAGAACCATGATCAGTTTGAGACAAGATCAGAACAATTAGCAGCATGAGATACATGTATAAAATATGAACAATTATCAGCATTAGACATGATAAGAACAATGATCAGTGTGAGACAATATCTGAACAATTATCAGCATGAGACATGATAAGATAATAACAATATCACCAAGAGACATGATAAGATAAAAGCAATTATCAGCATGAGACAAGATAAGAACAATTGTCAGCATGAGAAATTATAAGATAAAAACAATGATAAGGGTGAGACATGATAGGATTACAAAATTACCTTTATCATCCACGACCACGAGTTTTTTCAGGTAAGTAGTGCTACAGGAATGGTCATTCAATTTCCAAGCCTCATCATCATCAATGAAAGAAAGGTAAGCCATGTTCTGTAAAAAAAGGCATTTAAGACAAATGCTCAATAAGCATTTTAAAACACCTGGCAGTTTTAAAGTTCAAGATAACAACAGCTTTTGAGTTTGATGGCAGTTGGAACTGGTTGGTTTTGAAACCATGTATTGAAAAAGACCACATTTGTAATACACGTATTTGTATGAAGCTCATGTAATGATAATTTTCTAAAATGGTACTTTGAATATCTCTTAACACATTCAAAGATTTTTTAAATACATGAAGTCATACCACTTAAAGAAAAAAAAGTACACTGTCTTAGATGATTTATGTTCAAATTCAATGATATGATAAATGCTTTCTCTTGTATTTGTTAACATTGTACCTTCCAAATGCAGATGAGGATGTTTATGCCTCAACCGCAAGCATGTGAGGCACGTAGTCTCCCATGAACAGCAATCACAACACCTGTACAGTTCATCTGTGGAGAGACAACAATCAGCACATTGTCGCTTATTGGGTGTCTGCATTTGTACATAAGCAGACATAATTTCTGGAGATATACTTTTCCATTCTTCAAGACGTTTGGCCTTTTCAGTATCGTATCTTATATTTTCATCTGCAACGCATACATATCTTTCTTTAATATTTTGAGGAGTTTCGAGTTGACAGTAAATATTATTGATTATAGACAAATAAGTAGACCTCAATTATTGTATTCTCAGATATTCCAAGTTTTTTTACATGATTTTGTGAGGACCCTGGCCCACTAACTTTTTTTTTTGAGTTGCGAACTTTTCAAATTTTTTTTTCAATGAGTCGCAAAATTCTGAAACATAATTGTAGTGTGTGTTTTTTTTTATACATTTCCACACACCCGTGGTATGGGGTACTTTCCCACTTTAATTAATATCATGAGTATGTATCGTACGATTCCCTTATTTTGAGCATGACCTAATTTATATCACTTTGTTTACATTAAGATTGCGGCTCTCATGATGACGTCACATGCATGCGTTCCGAGTATTTTGTTTTACTAACATTACTACGCTTGAAAATATAAACTACAGACACAACTAAAATAAGGGAAAAAAAAGTTTAATTACATTTACAAATCTTACTTCAACTGTAATATTCTAATTGTAAGCCGATTCCGTTCATGTTTTTGCTACTCATCAATAAACTTGCACAGAAATTGCAGACCACTGCGCTTGTGTAAACACATAATTTCATGTATTTGTTTTATTTTAAAGAAAATTCTTTTACTTTTTCACAATTCCCAGAAAATGTTGCATGGAAAAATCTTTGCAGGTACATCACAAAAATAGGTGACATCCCTTATCCACATGTTCAGTGGGTATACACTGTCTCGATTTGATATTTTTATCAAATTTTTTAATAGTAACACATATGCCTAAATTTTATTTGAACAAATTGCGAACGTTTTTGTTTTTTCCAATTCTTGAGCACTTTTTGTGTGTATATGTTGCTTAACAGAAGATCTACCGATAAAACAGAAACTTGTTAAATGGTAAATAGAAGTTATAAAAAAGTTAAATTAATCTTTCAGTTTCTCTAAATTTGTTCAGTGAATCGAACTTTCTTAGTTTAATTGACATCATGTCTATTGCAATCGAGTACTATAGCTTTTTTAATGTAACCTTTTGACTCAAGGTAGACAACGCGTGTAGTGTATAGTATTTGCGGATGTGCATGGAACTATCGACTTTGCGTAGTTTAACACGCTGTAAATAAACAATTTTTACATGGATTTAATGGGAATGAAATAAATTGTTTGAGGTACATCGTTTATTGCGGCAATGTTTGAATTATTTCAGAAATTATTTTATTTGTTTCCTTAACCGCTTGACTGAAGGTAATTGGAGGATATATTTATACTAGCTGTGTGATCTTATAAGGTAATGTCAGAAGTTGTGCGACAATGCTGGGAATTAAAAACAAGAGCAATGCATAACGGGTGCCACACTCGGCTACGGGTGCAGTTTTGAATAAATGAAGGCTTGTCAGATTATTATTTTTTTTAAAAAGGTTACAGTGACCTTGACCTTTGACCTAGTGACCCCCAAAATGGGTGTGGCACGTAGATCTCATCAAGGTGCATCTACATATGAAGTTTCAAAGTTGTAGGTGGAATCACTTTGATTTTAGAGCAAATGTTAAGGTTTTAGCACGACGCGGACGGCGGACGTCAGATGGCGGACGACGAGCTGGCTATGACAATAACTCTGGTTTTCTCCGAAAAACGCTGAGCTAAAAAATGATCCAAATATCAGTCTGGAATAATAATTAACTTCAGATTTTTAAACTTTCCTTAATACTGTATCATTAGTTTTGGAAACATTACTTTGTGAATAGATATATATGATCACGCACACCCATAAACCAAGGACAGCTGACATGTGACTAGAGCCGGACGGAGGCTGGAATTAATCTCAATCAATGCACCAATTAGGTTGTTGTTTACTTACCAAATGTAACCGAAGTATCTACGTCTGATACTGAACTGCTATTTGTAGTACAGTTAGCAATTAAGTTTGTTTCTGGTTTCTCATTCTCAATCTGAACTTCTGCAAGTTCTTGTGATTGCGTTCCAAGCTTTTGCCTACTGCCCCACTTCTCGGTGACATGTAGGCCTACTGTTCGCCGGCTTTTCCCCTTGTACACAGTTTTAATAGAAGCTTCCGGATCATTGGCATGATGTTTAGTTAATTTAGGCTGATCACTTTATTATCCCATAATTATTTGTATTCTATAATTAAAATAACACAGACACGTTTCTTCCGCGAACGCCGGTACGTCAGCATTATCAGACGATTGACTGTATAAGCGCCTTTCAGAAAGGTATAATTTGCGGCCAGATAAGACTTGACGTAAAGCTGAAGCGCAATCGAACCACTCCAATAGCTTTTAAATGCTTATCACTGCGCAGGCAAATTTAATTAAAAATAATATCATTTGTAAAAAAGAACAGCGATATCTCGAAAATATTTATTCATAATACTACATAACCGGAAACTATATATTTTATATAGTTATTTTAAAAGTAGCACTAAACTGAATTCTCGTCATAGGTATCAAATTGTGCTTAAATCGTGTAATCTGCTATAATTTATTGAAACCCAACATCCAGAGTTCATATTTGTTCGAGCATTTTAAAGGCAGGAAATACAATCAGCTATGCAATAACGGCATAATTCCTCACACGTGGCACACCATTGTCCGCCAAATGAACAAGCACCGTTTAGCGACAGCATCTTTTATTAGTGTTGGCAGTAGTACTAAAATTTTACCGCGGTAGGAAAGGCATCTTTTATTATTAGTAGTAGTAGTCTAAAAAGTCTAATAAGTTTCTACTAGTAGTAGCTAATAAAACAGGATCGGGTGATACAACTCGTGTGAAATCGATTTATAGATATTTATTCTAAATGCCGACTTTAGGGTATTGGAAAATTCGAGGGGTGAGTTTACATTCATTTTAATTAAATGTCATTTATTTCAGAACAACACTTGGTGTATTTGCCTTAAGTTGGATTTATTCATTATCAATATGCTGCCTTGCTCATATGCAATTGAGTCGCGTTCTGAGAAAACTGGGCATAACGGATGCGCTTAAAGTGTCGTCCCAGATTAGCCTGTGCAGTCCGCACAGGCTTATCAGGGACGACACTTTCCACCTTAACAGGAGTTTCGTGTAGAAGAGACTTCCTTTAAACGAAAAATACAATAAAAGCGGAAAGTGTCGTCCCTGATTAGCCTGTGCGGACTGCACATGCTAATCTGGGACGACACTTTACGCACATAAATTATGTCCAGATTTCTCAGAACGCTACTCAATTGCATAACGCACAGGAAGTATTAGGCCGATGCTCGGCCACCACACGTTTGACGCACTTTTGTTGATTTTCAAAATAATGCACATTGTACATAAGATACGTTCGACTTGCTTGCATTGTGCAATGTTCATAGATATCTACATTTATACGGTTGTCGCACGTTGGTCAATAAGTTTTTAAGAGTACAGCTAGTCTTAAATAATGACAAAAGCAAGAAAAAAGTTGCATACAATTTGCCAAAAATGGAATAATTCTTCTTTTCTTATATTACCGATTGTCATGTAGTTTTCACATATTGTTTTATTTCCTTTCCGCATTCAGCTTGCGGCTCCTATTCGTCTGCTGCTGACGTATGCGGGGGAGGAGTTTGAAGATGTCCAGTATGAGGTCACAGACGGTAGGAAATTACGTCACACCGATGGAAATATAGGAAATAAGATGCATGGAAGTTATATACCATGTTTGTTCTAACCCGGGTTATAACATTGAGGAACTACTCCCACCTGTCACTGTTTTTTGTCATGTAAGCTCAAACAATTAAAGAAATGGTTATAAGTCTTTGTTGAACTAGTTCGATGAATGGAATCCGAGACCATTTATGCCTGTTTCTTGGACATTGCATTCAAAGTTGAATAAAATAAATGGGCTTCAATGGTGTTTCTCTGATCTTTTTGTGTGTGCCTATATAACACGTAACAGGTCAAATAAAATATGTCATAATTGTTTCGCTTTCATAAACGTAAAAGTATATGACACACTTACAAAGAACGTTGTTGAATGGTTGTTCATCAACGAACTCTTAGTTAAAAATCGCCAACCGTCAAAATTACTGATAAAAGCTCAATTCTAAAAATATTTCCAGTAGCCGAGAAGACGATGTGCTGTGGGAATGTATTGGGAAGGGATAGGGATGCTTGAATGTGGTGTAAAAACTGACTTTTGTCGGGATGGAAAAGGCATTTTTTTCGACTGGAGTTTTTCCACTGATTTAAGCAGCTTTGTTGCCTACGAGTGGCAAAAACACGTGGAAAACAACAACTACAAAACTATGAAGACACATGTGTCCGTTATTGAATGTTAGAAATCGTTTCTGACACTTATGAAAAATACAACTTGGCAATTACAGGACCGGAATTCAGCCGTGCAGCGTGGAACGACGTGAAGCCCTCAATGTCCGACAGCCTGTCATTCCCGAACGTAAGTGACACGTAAACACCATCGCTGTAACATAAATGAGCCGCGCTTTGGGAAAACTAGGTTTAATGCATGAGCGAAAAGTGTCCTTCCAGATGAGGTCCACACAGGCTAATCAGGGACGACACTTTCCTCGTTTATGATATTTTTCGTTTACAGAAAGTCTCTTCTTTGCATAAATCCAGTTTAGGCGGAAAGTGTCGTCCTTGATTAGCCTGTTCGGACTGCACAGGCTAATATGGGACGATACTTTACGCACATTCATTATATCCTCTTTTCACAGAGCAAGGCTCAATTGGTCTTGAATAAAAATGAATCACACATGCGCTTAAATAAAGTGTATATACTACTTTTCAGTGCGCAAATAGTCATATGTGCACAGTTCTTCTCATGTGGTTTGATATTATACGAAGTGAATAAGGATGTACGCATCAAGTTTATAGCTTGACAACAGAAATAGCACGTTACATCTGAATTAATAAGTTAACCACAGTCGTGTTCTACGAAAGATATTACAATTCGTTAAATGTGCGACCAAATAGTGTTTTAAAGAAATGGGCATATTGTTTACATGTATAATAAGTTTTTATTAAAAAAAAAACATAAAATATATCAAGGCCATGAATACAATTAACCCATTTATGTCTAGCGTCTAGAAAAATGGCCTTGGCAAACAGCGTAGACCCAGATGAGACGCCGCATGATGCGGCGTCTGATCAGGGTCTGCGCTGTTTGCTTAAAGGAATTTCTGTAAGAAATATTCTAAATATAGACATAAACATACTAGACATCCCTTATTTTGGAAATAAATTAATCCAATTTTGAAGGATTGGAGAGTCCGCTAGGCATACATGGGCTAAGACAGAATGAACGTTGGTGCTAATCGTTTATAGTTCCACAAAATTGTCGTCGAAATGTAAATTGACATGGTATTTCTACGATGTTTAAATAAAAAGCATCATGGTGTAGAGCGAGTCTGTTCCGTTTTACAGCTGCCATATTACATAGACGGAGACGTGAAGATCACACAGAGCAACGCCATTCTTCGCACGATCGCCCGGAAACACAACTTGGGTAACCATGACAACAAATGTTCATCCCTTTCTTACGTCAGTATATATATGAGCCGTGTTCTGAGAAAACTGTAAATAATGCATGTGCGTAAAGTGTAGTCAAAGATTAGCCTGTGCAGTCCGCACAGGCTAATATGGGACGACACTTTCCGCTTGTATGGTATTTTTAGTTTCAAGGAAGTCCCTCCTTACCGAAAATCAAGTTTAGGCGGAAAATGTCGTCCCTGATAAGCCTGTGTAGACTGCACAGGCTAATCTGGGACGACACTTTACGCACAAGCATTAAACCCAGTTTTCTTAGAACAAGGCTCATATGATAGAGAGATCTATAGCGAAATCGTTGTAGCTGTCCCGTAAGCGAGTTGGTTAGAACACGCGCTTTACAGCTGGCTGTCACCATACCGGACAGGTGGGGTCTCATCCGGGTACTCTGGCTTTCCGACACAACACAAGACCACGCAAAAATGTAAAATATTTCAGTTACAACTAGAACTAGCTGAAAATTGCAGCAATAGTTCAAAGGTCCCTAACATTCGTGGTTCAAGTACGTTCATTGGGTAGGACTTGGGTACACTCCGGGTCGACACATAATACATTCTCAGGCGCGGAAGGACCTCATAGACCATGGAATACACATAACTAGCGAAATTGGTTTTCGTGGGCTTTGTTTACGTTAGCAATGCTTACGCAAAAAACTGTTATGCTGACCAACACGAGATGATATATAGTAAACATTACTAAATGAAGGTGCCTCACCACTCGTCTACAATTTAACATGTCGAAAATGTCACAACAATTCCACTTATTGACGATTTCTATATTGCAGACGGGGAGAGTGTGCAGGAGAAAGCGGAAGTGGACATGATGCTGGACCAGGCAATGGACCTCAGGAACGGCGTGGTGCGCCTTTTGCTACAACAAAGATTATGTAGGAACCGCGTGCTGAATGCAGCATAATGGTTTATTCATATCTTATATTAAATACATGTGCGTTAAACTACCCAACGTGCATATTTGACTTAGGGGTTCGGACAGGCTAAAGTTGTCTCTGAGCTCCCTTATGTTATGTTTGTACCTATCCATTTACTATTTAATCTGACACAGTTAATGTATTTGTAGATGAGGTGAAATAATTGTGATTTTTGATTGCTATAAATAAGCAGTTATTCGTGGCGGCGAACACTATACTTTGGACTGCACAGGCTAATCTGTTACGACACTTAACGCTCATGTATTCAGCCTTTTTTCCCAGAGATCGGCCCATTTAAAAAATTTTTTTTTTTTTTTTATAGAAAACTCTCTTAGAAAAAAATGTGTCTGCACTGTGAAATTGCTTACAATTATTTATATTAAATAAAAAATAAATTCCTTTCACAAAAACGATTGAAAAAAAATCGCCCCGCGTGTTTTATGATACGAACAATTAACGTCGTTGTTAAATATCGTATGTCAGCGGTCAGTTCAGATTAATACATCAAGATCTAACTTTACACCTTCACTAGATGTCCGCTATGAGAAGACTTCCTTGAATCGAAAAATACCATAAACGCGGAAAGTGTCGTCAATGATTATCCTGAGCGGATAGCACAGGCTAATCGGTTACGACTCTTTACTAACTAGCCTTAAGCCCCGTTTTCCCAAAGCGAGGCTCAATATATTCTATCCATATAGTTCGTATCTGAATATTATCGCGTTAATTATGCGTCTGTTTTAGGAAAACCTGAAGGCAGATTATTTTAAGAACGTTCAGGGAATTCTGAAAGACTTTGAAAAGCGGCTGGACGGACGAAAATGGTTCGGAGGAAACAAGGTTCGAAACCACGCAAAAAATATAGTCCATTTAAAAACAAGTCATCACTAACATTTCTTTGCAAGTATGGTTCAACATTTAACACATAAAAAGTAAAAAACAACAACTGATTCGCGCAACATATTCTGGGCAATTGAAATATGGTCTCAATAAATCTCAGCCTATCCAAGACAATACATGGTTGCACAGGCGAATCTAGGACGGCAGCTTACGCATAAAGTCCTGATTTCATAGAACGATTCTCACATGTGCCGTATATGTAGAATGATGCTTAGTATAATTTCTTTAGTCAATCTTCATTTTTTCATACATTCTCAATTAATGCAACTAGAACAGCCATTTTTAAGGATATTTAAAACCCTTGCACCAGCGATGAATAAGTGTTTCACAGATGCTATTATTACAAAATGTTCGTTTCTTATCTCTAGCGTACGGATTGATTTCAGTGCTAATGAGTTTTTAAACACCTATGTTTTTCGTATTTGGCAAATACTTATGTAAACATACATAAATGAACGATGTCAATTAAATCAAATACATATATTATATTGCTAGGTAACAGTCGCAGATTTCCCCATGTACGAACTTTTGGACCAGCACATTCGCATGCAGGCAGACAGTTTGGACTCCTACCCAAGAATCAAAGATTTCATGGCCCGCTTTTCCCAGCTGCCTAAAGTAAAGGACTATCTAGCGAAGGATAGCGTGAAAAAGCTCCCCATCAACAACAAAAGTGCCACCTTTAAGTGAACAACCAATCCGCGTTAAGCATCATAGAAGACAAACCAGTTTGTGTGATACGTGTTGAATTTTGTTGTCTTAACAACAACAACAACAACAACAACATTTATTAACCTTACTATAATTTATAAACAACATATGTAACTTTGTTGAAAGGGCGATAAACGTATAAATACAATATCTTGACAATTGAATTTTTGGGGAATGCAAATATATAAATAAAGAATTTGCACCATATGTTTATGTGTTTTTGTGTTTTAATCATCTGAAGTAGATGACGACCTTACAAAGCTGAACCAAGCTGTTTTGATGTCAATAAAACGTAAACTGAACCAAGAACGAAATGAAACAGCTTGGTCCTGGGAAGGGAAATTGTACGTGAAAACAGCAAGCGGTACAATTACCCAAGTACGATTTGACGAGTACAGCAAATGGACAGGGCTAGAATGGAACACCATACTCAAACAGTTTAACAATTCATAATATGTGTGCACTTCATCTTACATCGAACAGTATACGCATAAGCGTTTTTCACGAGGAAATAATGCTTGAAACCATGCACTGGTGATTTTTGTTAAAGGGATATGTTGAATCATAATTTGATCACATGTATAAGACATGAAACTCTCTTAAAAATAGAAAATGATAGTTAACTAATTCTTTGTATATTGCCAAACAGTAGGTTTTTTTGTGTTTTTCAGCTTATAAAAAGAAAGTTCGTTTATCAATGCATAAAAGCGTTCGTTAACTGTATTATAAATACATAATTACGGTGTAATTATATGCATTTGTGTGAAGTTTAAATACGATTTTGGATAGCTATGTACAATCTATTGAATTATTTGTATCCTGCAAAACGCTAGTTTTTTCAATCTATATCAAAAATAAGTTTTTTTTATTGATGCAAAAAATTATAAAGCGGCTAAAAGGTATTATTTGTAAAATATGTAATAAGATGTTCAAGTAAACCGGGTTTTTATATGAATGTACCTATAACAATCAGAATGATAAACTATATGCATGCCTTTTTGTAATATATAGCAAGTGGTCCGAATGCTAATCTAATCGTTTTTTTTCGCTTTTTCGCTCCATTAGATTAGCTGATAATCGGATATTTATGCTACAGGACACTTGTTTAATTTGTCAATAAGGATAGCAATCGATACAAACTTTTGATATGCTTATTGTGTCCACAATAAGGATAATCTAATGTGTTTTCGCCTTTTAAGCTTCATTAGATTAACCGATTATTGGATAATATTGTGACAAGTAAACGTTCTATAAATCAATTATAGAAACATAATTGTAGTGACGCTATATACATTTGGTATCCTTGATTAACTCTTTTTTCAAGGTAACCACTAACATGTGGAAAAACGTTATCATCTTAGATGTAGTTGCATGAAGACACAATCATATTGTTCAGCGATGCATAATTTTATTGATACAGACAGTTCAGGCGTGGATAACATTTATCAAATTGTCAAACATCAAAATTGCAAAAGAATACATTCTAGATCACCCTCGAAGTTTTAGTGTGTCTTTTTTTAGTGGTGATAATGATTTTGACCATAATGTTGTTGTTTCTCTTGGTGTTATTGTACTGTTTACGAATATGTATGTAATTAGTTTTTGTAAGACTCTCACAAGTGCAAAGGCACGCACGCACGCACGCACGCACGCACGCACGCACGCACGCACGCACGCACGCACGCACGCACGCACGCACGCACGCACGCACGCACGCACGCACGCACGCACGCACGCACGCACGCACGCACGCACGCACGCACGCACGCACGCACGCACGCACGCACGCACGCACGCACGCACGCACGCACGCACGCACGCACGCACGCACGCACGCACGCACGCACGCACGCACGCACACACACACACACACACACACACACACACACACACACACACACACACACACACACACACACACACACACACACACACACACACACACACACACACACACACACACACACACACACACACATACCGGTTTATATCACATGGAGAGGTCCTTTGTTCCGTACCAACACACCGAGGTCTACCCCTATTTGATGAAATATTTGAATGATAAATATAGACAGGCAACAGTTTTGGTAACTTAAACCCATGCATCAATTGTATTTTTCAATATTTTGCATTTTAAGATACGAGTATTCTACATACATTGTGAGGTGAATACCTCGGGATGTCCCACACAGAGCACACATGTATCAGGTTATCATTTAGAGGTACCATCAAACAATGTTTTTATTACGTATTCTTCATCACACAGATGTATACCTTAATCAAATTATGCCTAATTCAATTAACAAATTTGGTGTATCACAAAGAAGACTTTTGGAGGTGTGTCGATCGGTCCAATTTTTTTTGTTATTTTGCCTTTAAGTGTATAGCCTCAAAATTTAATCCAGGAAGGCCCCCGAAAATTGGTTCGCAGCAATTTTTCGTGGGTCAGTTGCGTTACGCTAAACCATCTTTTTGTTTATTTAGGCCTTTTTCAATTTCATTCGACAGTATTTTGTGCTTTTTAATGCGTATTCTAATGTGTGTACGGACTAACTCATGAATATTAGTTTAAAGATATTAATATCTATAAATATAATCCACAAGAAACGTCGATTTAAAACAGTTTATTCCTCCCAAAAATACTCCCAAACATTTTTATGACAAAAAGTAGTTTCAAAATGTATTTACACTTCGAACAATGTCAAGTTCAGACAATATCATCTGGAAACAAGAGTGCCAAACTGTCATAGGATACGCCCTTTTGAAGGTTTTGGACATCATCTAGACACAACTTCTGACCAAATTTGGTGAAGATCGGATCAAAACTACTTCAATTAGAGAGCAGACACCATGCTAAATGCTTGAAATGCACTAAGTGACTTCATGACCTAGTTTTTGACCCGGCATGACCCATATTTGAACTTTACCTAAATATCATGTACACAAAAAAAACTACTTCAATTAAGAGAGCGGACACCATGCTAAATCCTTGAAATGCACTTGGTTATCCCGTGACCTAGTATTTGACCCAGCATAAACCATATTCGAACTTGACCTAAATATTGTCTAGATACACTTTCTGACCAAATTTGGTGAAGATCGGATGAAAACTTCTTCAGTTAGAGAGCGGAAACCATACTTAATCCTGAAATGCACTAAGTGACCCCGCGACCTAGTTTTTGACTCGACATGACCCATATTCAAACTTAACCTAGATATTGTCTAGATACAACTTCTGACCAAGTTTGGTGAAGATCAGATGAAAACTATTTGAAATAGAGAGCAGAAACTGCTGTGGAAACCGCCCGTCCACCCACCGGCGGCGTCCACCCGCCCGCCAAGGGTGAAACTATAATACGTCCCGTTTTGAAAAACGGGCGTATAAAAAATCAAATTATAGATGTATATTATGAAAATCAAGCACTTACTTTCTTCAGACACAAATTATATAGAAGAGTCAATACCACAACATGAAAACGTTTAAGCAAAATATATTCATACATGAAACAATGCCTTAACCCTCCCACCTAGAACAAATGTCAAGTTCAGAATATCATCAGGAAAAAATCTAATTACAATTGTATATTATAAAAATCAAAGACTTAATTTCTTCTGACACAAAGTATATACATACATGCCATAATTTTTGAGGTCCAAAGCGGGACATTCCATTAAAAATTGTCGGGACATTTGACCAAAAAGCAGGACACGTAAAACGATCTATCATTCCACCTTTACTATTGTCAGTAAATAGTACTAACAAAAACTCTTGATACTTTTATTCAAGACATAAAACATCTGATATGAAGCATGAAATCTAAAACATAACAATAACAGTTTTATTAAATAAGACAATAGCAAACAACGAAATAATATTCATCTTTTTAAGAGTATAAAATCTAGAACATTACGACAACAATACTCATTATATTAAGTTCAATGGCAAACATTAACGCAGGGGAGGTTATCCAGTTGACTGAAAGTACGGGTTACAGTACACTATCTACCGAACCACTTTTACTGTTTGTTGCGATGTTTTTTTAAGCATGTATCCATGCGCAGTTTGTTACTTGTCAATTGTCGCGGCTTAATTGGAGTAGGGTCAAACTGTCATGCATAGCACCTCGTTGATTTTAGCTTAATTGAAGTAGGGTCAAACTGTCATGCATAGCACCTCGTTGTTTTTATTACAATTACACCCAATTACACTAGACAGGATGGGTATCACTTATTGGACTGTTTGTTGCGATTTTGGTATATTGCACATTCGGATTATCCCGCTATATTGGAACTAAACATTGAATGTAAAAGACTCATTAATGACGTAGAGTTAATTTTACGAAACAATTGTTTTGTAAACCGTTTCAAACAAATACAAAAATAAACACATTTTCAACATTTATTTCATTATAATCGATAGCAATAAGCGACCACTATTTTAAAGACCACCATGGTGTGAATGCCTGATGAAATCAATAATTAGCCGATAAATCGCTGATAAGGTGTCATAAACAACACTGGTACACACGATAAGTAGAATCGGATTGTTAATTGGGGGCAATAAAGGGATTAGCGGTGGTAAGTGTTAGCGAAACAGAGCTTGAATAGCGAATTTTATTGGGAACCTATAGACCTTACATGGTGTTTTACGAATGTCGGGACAAATCGTCTCACGGCGGGACGGCGGGACAAAGGGTCCAAAAGCGGGACTGTCCCGCCGAGATCGGGACGTATGGCATGTATGGTATATAGAAGAGTGAATACCACAACATGAAAACATTTAAGCAAAATATCTTCATACATGACACAATGCTTTAATCATCACACATAGAACTAATGTCAAGTTCAGACAATATCATCTGAAAACAAGAGATGTGTTTGTCGTAAACACAATGCCCCTTCTGCGCCGCTTTGAAGTGATATATTTGACCATTGACATTGAAGGATGACCTTGACCTTTTACCACTCAAAATGTGCAGCTCCACGAGATACACATGCATGCCAAATATCAAGTTGCTATCTGAAGGGACATAGAAGTTATGAGCATTTTTTTAAACCTAAATGCGAAACCTAAACGCAAAGTGTGACGGAAAGACAGACAGACAGACGGACGGTCCGATCACTATATGCCCTCTATCGGGGGGCATAAAAATCAAATTAATATACATGTCACAATGCCTTAACCATAAAGAAAACATAACAACAATTGTGCAAGTATGATCTGTTAATAAAGAAAATGGTCCAATGTTTCAAAGGAATTTAGTAACTCATAAACTATTGCAGAGTAAGTAAAACATGTTTATTGAGAGTGGAGAAAAAATAGACCTTGTTGTACAGTGTTACTTGCTAACAAAAACATGGTCAATTCGGTTCGCAACTCCGAACTGAAGTAAATTCTACAATGGAAATCAATTTGACGAGCTTTGCAAAAATTAAGAATTTGGTCGTATGAATAGTTATCTTCAGCCAGAAAAAATCCAACTGTTTTACACGTGTTTATAACAAATACCACCATCTTGTTTTCATACGAGTAATGCCCCCCCCTCCCAATTTTGTATTATTTCTTTTAAGCATTGCTGCTTTGCATATAACAATATTGATTTAAGTATGGAGTATATGGCGTGTAAATTACTGTTTTTCAACCAACCGAAACCATTTTTACAAAAAATATATATATATATTTATGTAGAAAATTGTAGAGAATCTTCGTCTAAACATGCCATTTCAAATATCATAAATGAAAACGGATCTCAGATTTACTCTTCTTATAAACATATGTATAGCTCTGGCATCAGAGATATGAAATAGATTTTTTCTGAAGTAAATCTGAATGGAAATCAATATGACGAGCTATGCAAAAATTAAGAAGTTGGTCGTATGAATAGTTGTCTTTGGCCAGAAAAATCCAACTGTTTTACACGTGTTTA
The DNA here is from genome assembly GCF_020536995.1 of Dreissena polymorpha. Taxonomy (NCBI): domain Eukaryota; kingdom Metazoa; phylum Mollusca; class Bivalvia; order Myida; family Dreissenidae; genus Dreissena; species Dreissena polymorpha. Next base: position 75,282,716 of record NC_068357.1, on the reverse strand, counting down.
TAACAAATACCACCATCTTGTTTTCATACGAGTAATGCCCCCTCCAAATTTTGTATTATTTCTTTTAAGCATTGCTGCTTTGCATATAACAATATTGATTTAAGTATGGAGTATATGGCGTGTAAATTATTGTTTTTCAACCAACCGAAACCATTTGTAATCTTTTCCAAGATATCATTGGGACAAATCGTCAAATAAAATTTCATGAAGATCGGACAATTAATGTGACCTCTAGAATATTAACAAGGCAAATGTTGATGCCGCAAGATGGACAACGGGCAAAAAGCGATCACAAAAGCTCACCATGAGAACATTGTGCGCAGGTGGGCTAAAAAGCTATAAAATCATTTTTGTTTTCACTTTTCAGCAGTAATCCAGTTATGAATCGTGTTTTTTAATTTTTTTCCATGACAATCCGTGTAGAATTTCATATTTTTGCATTACTCTTTCACAGTCTTCACGCTTAAGCTCCTTCCTCAACACAATATTCGTTTTGAACAGCGTCTTCAAAAGATGACTCTGGTCTTCACCGAGTTTCTGAAGCCTGTCTGAAAAAGTAATAAAATCATATTCAATTGCCTCTTCTGTTCCATGATGACCACCAACAAGCATCTCAGAAATATAATAAGTTATAAAAAAGTTCATCTCAAAACTGTTCCAGAAGATGAACCATGATTTAAAGGTGATCTTTTTATTTGAAATGCTGCTTGTAATTAATCAAATGAAAAGTTGCACAATATACTATTCAGAATGTGACTTTCTATTGAAACAAAAGATCTGAAGTGATATCACTTGAACATTTTCTCAATTCTCTTGAAGACATCTAAAAAATAATTATGCTTAATATAACCGGATACTTTGAGTAATAGTTACTTAGTAATAAATGTCCACACATTAAGATGTATCCATTTATTAAGTTTCATTTTGATATGTCTTACAGATTTTGAGTTATGAGCAAGATTGAAGTAACGATTTAAAGATAAGCTAGGAACACCTATGAAGCTTCTTGGCAAAGTTAAATTGTGTCAAAGTAGAGTGAGCTTATTTCAATTACTGTGTTAATTGTACATTAATTACGAATTTTTAAACAAAAACATTATACTGTGACTTTCAGGAATACCGTTTTGTTGTTGAAACAAAGCCTACTTACTGGGATGACCCGACATGGTTACAGTTGTGGACGGCCCAGGTTTTGCATGTGGTTGTCTTACTGGCACATCATGGTCTGTGTCAGAAGATTCAGGGTCTGAAAGAGGTTCATTTAAAAAATAATCTTCCTACACTATCTTATAACAAGAGATTGCCAAGCAATATTGTCCCCTACCGGTGAAACTCCACCATTGTCAGTGATTTTTTTATATAAATTTGTTGCCATAGCAACCAGAATTCTTGACCTAGGAACCAAATGAAATGACGTGCATACTCTCCATATTGCATTCTATCCATGTTTCAAGTTTCATGAAAAAATATGAAGAACTTTTAAAGTTATCGCAGGATCCAGTAAAGTGTGACGGACAGACAGACTGACACACGGAGCGTAAACCATAAGTCCCCTCCGGTTTCACTTGTAGGGGACAACAAGGATATCAGTAGTGCTAATGGATGCTTCCCAAATTGGCCATTATGTTGAAACAATGACCAAGTTATATCATAGGAAATTAAGATCGCCAACCCTTACCTTCACCTTTGGGTCTAACTAAAGGTCCTGAGACAAGAGCACCGCATACCGGACGCCAATGCTCGGCTGCGGGTGCAGTTAAAAAAAAAATTGAGGTCACAGTGACCTTGACATTTGATCTAGTGACCAAAAAATGGGCGTGGAGTGTGGAACTCATCAATGTGCAGCTACATATGAAGTTTCAAAGTTGTAGGTAGAAGCATTTTGATTTTTTAGCTCTACTGCCAAAGGCAGAAGAGCTTATGGGATGGCATGGTGTCTGTGTGTGTTAGACGTTGTCTTGTTTATCCGATAAAGTCCAGTTTTCATGCGATTATTTTCAAACTTACTCAGTGTCTTTATATTAATGAGGACTCAAACCTTATTGATTTTCAGGTCACTGGGTAAAAGGTCAAAGTCACAGTGACTCGAAATAGTAAAAACTTGTTTATCCAAAAAGGTCCACAGTTTTTATCGGATTCTTTTGAAACTTACTCAGTGTCTTTATATTAATAAGGACTCGAACCCTATTGATTTTCAGGTCACTGGGTCAAAGGTCAAGGTAACAGTGACTCGAAACAGTAAAAACTTGTTCATCCGATAAAGTCCACAGTTTTCATCCGATTCTTTTTAAACTTGCTCAGTGTCTTTATGTTAATGAGGACTCAAACCCTATTGATTTTCAAGTCACTGGGTCAAAGGTCAAGGTCACAGTGACTTGAAATAGTAAAATTTTGTTTATCCGATAACGTCCACAGTTTTCATCCCATTCTTTTCAAACTTGCTCAGTGTCTTTATATTAATGAGGACTCGAACCCTATTGATTTTCAGGTCACTGGGTCAAAGGTCAAGGTCACAGTGACTCGAAATAGTAAAATGGTTTCCAGATGTTAACTCAAGAATGCTTAGGCCTAGGATCATGAAACTTCATAGGTACATTGATTATGACTTGCTGATGACCCCTATTGATTTTCAGGTTGCTAGGTCAAAGGTCAAGGTCACAGTGACAGTGTTTAAAGCAGTAGAGCTCTTTTTTAGTTATTGTTGTCAAAACGTGCAGTCGAAAAGTGTAATATACAATTTACTGAACAGACATTGTGAGGTACGAGGCACACACACACGCACTAGAAACACAGTACATTAATAAAGAGGTATCCACCCAAATGCACTCTTTATGTAAGTTGGTAGTGGTGACAAATCTCCACAACAATCCAATGAGAGCTGATCATTTAATACAATACCAGCCTTACCCCTTACGCTCGCCCTTTCTTCTCTGTACTTGTAACCAGATGTGCGTGAAGATTTGTCCTTTTCTAACAGTGCATTGGAACTTAAAGGTTCAGAGCAAGCTTCTTCGTCACCACCACCTTCATTACCTGTATTAAATAAAGCATTCTCCCGTCACTTGTGACACCCATTTAATTTTGGCATTTTATGTTGTCTTTACCTCTTGCATTGCAATACATTGATATAAAGACAAGCTATTGACATAACCACTGTTTCTGGAAATATCAGAAGTGCTGTATCACTACCATCTCAGTAAGCATATACCCTACATTTTTACATGATTTACTCTTCAGTGGGAATCGAACCCACAGCAGCCAGACACCTTGGTTAACAAACACAATGCTTTAAGGTATATGCAAGGTATAAGGATTGATATCTGGAAATGTTAAAACGCTGTGAGGTACAAGGCACACACAAACACAGTAGAATGCTATTTACTCAACTGAACACATACAGACAGAGGTATCCATAGCCTATTGTAAAGATAAAAAAATATGAATCAACGATATGGAGGTACTAATGACCAAAAATGTCTTGAAGTTCTGCAAACCTAGCGCTTAAGGCCAAATTATCAAGGTCCATGAGCACACGTATTATAATAATCAGACCCACCTCAGACGCTTTAGCCTTTGGTGGTTGTTATGAATAATGTATATTATCTTTCATTTATTGCGTTTTGCTCATCGAAACAGTTTTCTTTTTTTTAAATCAAGCAGTTCACAACATTGTCATTCATAGGTCACTCCCTAACTTACATGTACCATCTCTTCAGAAGCCAACAACTGGTTGAACACACTCAGAAGGGTTCAAACCCACAGCATTTAGTTATTGTTGTCAAAACGTGCTATCGAAAGGTGTAATATAGAATTTACTGAACAGACATTGTGAGGTACAAGGCATAAACAAAAAAACACACTAGAAACCCAGTACACACATATAGAGGTATCCACCAAAATGTACACTTAAAGTAAGTTGGTAGTGGTGACAAACAAATCTCCACAACAATCCAATGAGAGCTTATCATTTAATACAATACCAGCCTTACCCCCTTACGCTCGCCCTTTCTTCTCTGTACTTGTAACCAGATGTGCGTGAAGATGTGTCCTTTTCTAACAGTGCATTGGAACTTAAAGGTTCAGAGCAAGCTTCTTCGTCACCACCACCTTCATTACCTGTATTAAATAAAGCATTCTCCCGTCACTTGTGACACCCATTTAATTTTGGTATTTTATGTTGTTTTTAGCTCTTGCATTACATTTCATTGATATACAGACAAGCTCTTGACATAACCACTGTTTCTGGGAATATCAGAAGTGCTGTATCACTACCATCTCAGTAAGCATATACCCTACATTTTAACATGATTTACTCTTTTCAGTGGGAAACGAACCCACAGCAGCCAGACACCTTGGTTAACAAACACAATGCTTTAAGGTATATGCAAGGTATAAGGATTAATATCTGGAAATGTTAAAACGCTGTGAGGTACAAGGCACACACACACACAGTAGAATGCTATTTACTCAACTGAACACATACAGAGGTATCCATAGTCTATTGTAAAGATAAAAAAATATGAATCAACGATATGGAGGAACTAATGACCAAAAATGTCTTGAAGGTCTGCAAAACCCAGCGTTAAGGCCAAATTATCAAGGTCCATAAGCACACGTATTATAATAATCAGACCCACCTCAGACGCTTTAGCCTTAGGTGGTTGTTATGAATAATGTATATTATCTTTCATTTATTGGGTTTTGCTCATCGAAACAGTTTTCTTTTTTTTAATCAAGGAGTTCACAAAATTATCATTCATAGGTCACTCCCGAAGTTACATGTACCATCTCTTCAGAAGCCAACAACTGGTTGAACACACTCAGAAGGGTTCAAACCCACAGCATTTAGTTATTGTTGTCAAAACGTGCAGTCGAAAGGTGTAATATACAATTTACTGAACATACATTGTGAGGTACAAGGCATAAACAAACAAACACACTAGAAACCCAGTACATACATATAGTTATCCACCAAAATGTCAACTTTAAGTAAGTTGGTAGTGGTGACAAACAAATCTCCACAACAATTCAATGAGAGCTGATCATTTAATACAAAACCAGCCTTACCCCTTACGCTCGCCCTTTCTTCTCTGTACTTGACACCAGATGTGCGTGAAGATGTGTCCTTTTCTAACAGTGCGTTGGAACTTACAGGTTCAGAGCAAGCTTCTTCGTCACCACCACCTTCATTACCTGTATTAAATAAAGCATTCTCCCGTCACTTGTAACAAGCATTTAATTTTGACATTTTATGTTGTCTTTACCTCATGCATTGCATTCCACTGATATACAGACACGCTATTGAATTACCGCTGTTTCTGGGAATACCAGAAGTGCTATATCACTACCATCTTAAGTAAACATATGTTCTACATTTTTACATGATTTACTGTATTCAGTGGGAATCAAACCCACAGCAGTCAGACACCTTGATTAACGAACACAATGCTCTAAGGTATATGCTAGGAATAAGGATTGATATCTGAAAATGTTAAAACGCTGTGAGGTACAAGGCACACACACACAGTATAATGCTATTTACTCAACTGAACACATACAGACATAGGTATCCATAGTCCTTTGTAAAGGAAATAAAAATATGAAACAACAACATGGTGGTTATTATGACCAACAAGAGCATCACATAGCGGGTGCCAATGCTCGGCTCGGTTTTAATTTTTGTTTTGACGTCACAGTGACCTTGACCTTTGATCTAGTGACCCAAAATGGGTGTGGCGTGTAGAACTCATTCATGTGGAGTTACATATGAAATTTCAAAGTTGAAGGTTGAGCACTTTGATTTTAGAGCAAATGTTAAGGTTTTAACTCGATGCGGACGAGCTGGCTATGACAATACCTCGGGTTTTCTTCAAAAACAGCAGAGCTAAAAATGTCTTGAAGACCAAGTCAGCTCATAAGGCCAAATTATCAAGGTTTATGAGCACACGTATAATAATAATCAGACCCATCTCCGACACGCCTTTGGTGGTTGTTATGAATAATGCATTTTATCTTTCATTAATTGGGTTTTGCACATCAAAACAGTTTTCATTTTTTTAATCAAGCAGTTCACAAAATTATCATTCATAATATATATCCTAACTAACCATCTCTTCAGAGGCCAACAACTGGTTAAACACACTCAGAAGGGTTCAAACCCACAGCATTTCGTTATTGCTGTCAAAGTGCAGTTCAAAGATGTAATATACAATTTACTGAACAGACATTGTGAGGTACAAGGCACACACACACATGCACTAGAAACACAGAACATACATAAAGAGGTATTAACCAAAATGTACACTTTATGTAAGTTGGTAGTGGTGACAAACAAATCGCCACAACAATCCAATGAGAGCTGATCATTTAATACAATAAAAGCCTTACCCCTTACATGCCCTTTCTTCTCTGTACTTGTAACCAGATGTGCGTGAAGATGTGTCCTTTTTTCTAACAGTGCGTTAGAACTTAAAGGTTCAGAGCAAGCTTCTTCGTCACCATAACCTTCATTACCTGTATTAAATAAAGCATTCTCCCGTCACTTTTGACAAGCATTCAATTTTGGCACTTTATCTTGTCTTTACCTCTTGCATTGCATTCCACTGATATACAGACAAGCTATTGACATTACCGCTGTTTCTGGGCATACCAGAAGTGCTGTATCACTACCATCTCAGTAAGCATATACCCTACATTTTTACATGATTTCTTGTATTCAGTGGGAATTGAACCCACAGCAGCCAGACACCCTGGTTAAGAAACGTAATGCTCTCAGGTATATGCAAGGTATAAGGATTGATAATTGGAAATGTTAAAACACTGTGAGGTACAAGGTACACACACACAGTAAAATGCTATTTACTCCACTGAACACATACAAACAGAGGTATCAATAGTCTATTGTAAAGGAAAACAAGGGCTGTTTGTAAAACATGCATGCCCCCCATACGGGCTGTCCGTTGTAGTGGCAGCCATTGTGTGAATACGATTTTTGTCACTGTGACCTTGACCTTTGACCTAGTGACCTGAAAATCAATAGTGGTCATCTGCGAGTCACGATCAATGTACCTATGAAGTGTCATGATCCTAGGCAAAAGCGTTCTTGAGTTATCATCCGAAAATCATTTTACTATTTCGGGTCACCGTGACCTTGACCTTCAACCTTGTGACCTCAAAATCAATAGGGGTCATCTGCGAGTCATGATCAATCTACCTATGAAGTTTCATGATCCTAGGCATATGCGTTCTTGAGTTATCATCCAAAAACCATTTTACTATTTAAGGTCACCGTGACCTTGACCTTTGACCTAGTGACCTCAAAATCAATAGGGGTCATCTGCAAGTCATGATCAATCTACCAAATAAGTTTCATGATCCTAGGCGTATGCGTTCTTGAGTTATCATCCGGAAACCATTTTACTATTTCGGGTCACCGTGACCTTGACCTTTGACCTAGTGACCTCAAAATCAATAGGGGTCATCTGCGAGTCATGATCAATCTACCCATGAAGTTTCATGATCCTAGGCGTATGCGTTCTTGACTTATCATCCGGAAACCATTTTACTATTTCGGGTCACCGTGACCTTGACCTTTGACCTAGTGACCTTAAAATCAATAGGGGTCATCTGCAAGTCATGATCAATGTACCTATGAAGTTTCATGATCCTAGCCCCAAGCGTTTTTGAGTTATCATCCGGAAACCACCTGGTGGACGGACCGATCGACAGGCCGACCGACATGTGCAAAGCAATATACCCCCTCTTCTTCGTAGGGGGGCATAAAAATGAAACAACGACAGGTTATTAATGACCAAAAATGTCTTGATGGTCTGCCAAGTCAGCTCATAAGGCCATATTATCAAGGTCTATGAGCACATGTATTATAATAACAAGACCCACCTTTGACGCTTTTGCTTTTGGTGGTTGTTATGAATAAAATATTTTATCTTTCATTAATTGGGTTTTACTCATCGAAACAGTTTTCTTTTTTTTTATCAAGCAATTCACAAAATGATAATTCATAGGTCATATCCTTACTTACAGTCTCTTCAGAGGCCAACAACTGCTTCAACACACTCAGAAGGGTTCAAACCCACAGCATTTAGTTGTGGTAAAAAAGTACATTGATGCATTCCAAAGGTTCAATGTAGCATTAACTGTAAAGACATTGTGAGGTACGAGACACACACACACTAGAAACATAGTACAGACAGAAAAAGGTAATCACCAAAATGTAATTATTTAAGTACATTGTTAAGGGATCACAAATAAATATCCACAACAACCAAAAGAGAGCTGGTCATTTATTATCATACCAGCCTTATCCTTAAGCTTGCCCTTTCTTGTCTGTTTTTGAAACAAGATGTGCTTGTAGCTGAGTCCATTTCTGCAGTTAGAACTGGAAGGTTCAATGCCAGCTTCTTCGTCATCATCATCATTATCTGTATGAAATAAAGCACTCACTGTCAACAGTGACAAAGTATTTGTAGTTTCCTTTCATTTTTTTTACCTCTTGCACTGCATTTCATTGATTAACCAACACTCTATTACGTTACCTCTGTTTCTGGGAATACAGGTAGTGCTATATTACTACCATCTTAAGTAAGCAGACACCCCTAGATTTTTACATAATTTTCTGTATTCAGTGGGACTCAAACCTACAGCAGCAAGAGACCCTGGTTAACAAACACACTGCTGTAATGTATATGCAATGTATAAGAATTGACATGTGGAAATTTTGAAAGGCTGTGAGGTACCAGGCACACACACAAACAGTAGAATGCTATGTACTCAACTGAACGCATACAGACAGAGGTATCCATAGTCTATTGTAAAAAACAAACAAATATGAATTAATGACATGGAGGAAGTAATGACCAGAAATGTCTTAAAGGTCTGAAAAGCCAGCTCATCAGGCCACATTATCATGGCCTATGATCTCATTTATTATAATAATCAGACTCACCTCTGACGCTTTGGCCTTTGATGCTGATTTTGGAACCAGGAATGCTTGAAGGAGACGTTTTCACCAATACTGGATGGCTCATTTTTAGAATCAGTTCATTCTTTATCTGCAAAAAAGAAACTTCCCTTGTTAATGTATTTTTTCTGACATAAATTAGGTTTTGCTCTTGAAAACAGTTTTTTTTAAAGCATGCAGTACATAAACATTATCATAAATAAGTAATAACTGAATTAACAACCTCCTCAGAGGCCAATACTGGTTTTAAGGCTTAAGTTGGGTTCATACCCACCGCATTCACTTATTGTGGTCCAAAAATGCAGTAATGCAATCAAAAGGTGTAATATAACATTTACTGTAAAGACATTGTGAGGTACAAGGCACACAAACACACATTAGAAGCACATTACATACGGATAGAGGTATTCACTGAAATCTTTAACTGAAAGGATTGATATCTGGAAATTTTGAAACGCTGTGAGGTACCAGCAACACACACACGCAGTAGAATGCTATTTACTCAACTGAATGCATACAGACAGAGGTATCCATAGTCTATTGTAAAGGTAACACAAATATGATTCAAAGACATGGAGGAAATAATGACCAGAAATGTCTTGAAGGTCTGCAAAGCCAGCTCATCAGGCCAAATTATCGTGATCTTTGACCTCATTAAATATTATATTCAGACCCACCTCTGTACTTTGGCTATTGGTGCTCATTTTGGAACCAGGAGAGCTTGAAGAGGAGTTGTTTTCAGCACAACTGGATGGCTCATTTCTAGAAACACTCCCATCGTCATCTGCCAGAAAAGAAACATCCCATGTAAATGAATTTTATCTTGAATCAATTGGATTTTGCACCTCCAAACTGTTTTTTACATTTTTTTTAAACAAGCAATTCATAAAAATATCATTCATTAGTCATAACTGAACTAAACAACCTTTTCAGAGGCCACCAACTGGTTGTACAGCCTAATAAGGGTTGAAACCCACAGGATTTAGTTATTGTGGTAAAAAAGTGCATTAATACAATCCAAAGTTTAATATAACATTTACGGTACAGACATTGTGAGGTTCGAGTCACATAAACACTAGAAACATAGTACATACAGATAGAGGTATTAAACAAATGTAATTCTTTAAGTAAGTTGGTAAGGGATCACAAACAAATCTGCACAACAACCAAAAGAGAGCTGGTCATTTATTATAATACCAGCCTTACCCTTTAAGCTTGTCCTTTCTTGTCTGTTCTTGAAACAAGATGTGCCTGTAGCCAAGTCCATTTCCGCACCGTCAGAACTCGATGGTTCAAAGCCAGCTTCTTCGTCATTATCATCATCATCATTATCTGTATGAAATAAAGCACTCATTGTCAACTGTGACAAAGTATTTGTATTTGCCTATCATTAAGTTTTTACCTCTTGCACTGCATTTCACTGATAAACAAAACATCTTACATGTATTTACAAAACCTCTGTTTCTGGGAATACCGGTAGTGATTATCACTACCATCTCAAGTAAGCAGACACCCCTAGATTTTTACATTATTTTCTGTATTCAGTGGGACTCAAACCCACAGCAGCCAGAGACCCTGGTTAACAAACACACTGCTGTAATGTATATGCAATGCATAAGAATTGACATATGGAAATTTTGAAACGCTGTGAGGTACCAGGCACACACACACACACACGCAGTAGAATGCTATGTACTCAACTGAACACATACAGACAGAGGTATCCATAGTCTATTGTAAAAAAAAACACAAATATAAATCAAAGACATGGAGGAAATAATGACCCGAAATGTCTTAAAGGTCTGAAAAGCCAGCTCATCAGGCCAAATTATCGTGATCTTTGATCTCATTTATTATAATAATCAGACTCACCTCTGACTCTTTGGCCTTGATGCTGATTTTGAAACCAGGAATGCTTGAAGGAGACGATTTCACCAATACTGGATGGCTCATTTTTAGAATCAGTTCAATCATTATCTGCAAAAAAAGAAACATCCCTTGTTAATGTATTTTTTCTGTAATTAATTGGGTTTTGCTCCTGCAAACGTTTTTTTTAAAGCATGCAGTTAATAAAAATTATCATAAATAAGTAATAACTGAATTAACAACGTCAGAGGCCAAGACTGGTTTTAAGGCTTAAGTTGGGTTCATACCCACCGCATTAACTTATTGTGGTCCAAAAAAGCAGTAATGCAATTCAAAGTTGTAATATAACATTTACTGTTAGACATTGTGAGGTACAAGGCACACAAACACACACTAGAAGCACATTACATACGGATAGAGGTATTGAAATCTTTAACTGAAAGGATTGATATCTGGAAATTTTGAAACGCTGTGAGGTACTAGAAACACACACACACACACACAGTAGAGTGCTATGTACTCAACTGAACACATACATACAGAGGTATCCATAGTCTATCGTAAAGGAAACAAATATATGACTTACAAACATGGAGCAAATAATGACCAGAAAGTCTTGAATGTTTGCAAAGCCAGCTCATCAGGCCAAATTGTCGTGATCTTTGACCTTATTTAATATTATAATCAGACCCACCTCTGACACTTTGGCCTTTGGTGCTCATTTTTAGGACCAGGAGAGCTTGAGGGGATGTTTCAGCATACTGGAATGATGGCTCTTTTCTAGAATAATGCCCGTTAACATCTTCCAGAAAAGAAACATCTCATGTCAATGTATTGTATATTGAATCAATGGATTTTGCACCTCCAAACAGATAAACATGTTTTTTTAAGCAGTTCACAAATTATTGTTCATAAGTCATAACTGAAGTAACTACCTTTTCAGAGACCACCAACCGGTTGTACGACATAATAAGGATAAAAACGCACAGCATTTAATCATTGTAATAAAAAAGTTCAGTAATGCAATCCAAAGGTGTAATATAACATTAACTGTTCACACATTGTGAGGTACGAGGCACACACACACTAGAAAACACACTAAATACAGATAGAGGTATTCCCCAAAATGTAATTTTTTAAGTAAGCTGATAAGGAATCACAAACAAATCTCCACAAAACCCGCAAAAGAGCTGATCATTTATTATAAAACCAGCCGTATCCCTTAAACTTGCACTTTCTAGTCTGTTCTTGAAACAAGATGTGCCTGTAGATGAGTCCTTTTCGGCATTTTTAGAACTGGAAGGTTCAAAGCCAGCTTCTTCGAACTCATCATCATCATCATCATCATTATCTGTATGAAATAAAGCACTCTCTGTCCAACTGTGACAAATTATTGTATTTGGCTTTTAATGTGCTTTAGCTCTTGCACTTCATTTCACAGATATACATACACACCATTTACATTACCTCTGTTTCTGGGAATACTGGTAGTGCTTTATCACTACCATCTTAAGTAAGGCATATACCCTACATTTACATGATTTTCTGTATTCAGTGGGACTCAAACCCAAAGCAGAAAGAACCCCTTGTTAACAAACACACTGCTGTAATGTACATGTATATGCGATGTATGTGGAATGATATTCAGAAATATTAAAACGCTGTGAGGTACCAGACACATTTACTGTTAAGAAATTGTGAGGTACAAGGCACACAAACACACACTAGAAGCACATTACATACAGATAGAGGTATTGAAATCTTTATAACTGAAGGATTGATATCTGGACATTTTGAAACGCTGTGAGGTACTAGAAACACACACACACACACAGTATAATTCTATGGACTCAACTGATCACATACAGACAGAGGTATCCATAGTCTATTGTAAGGTAACAAGTATATGAATCAACAAGAGATGTGTTGGCCAGAAACACAATGCCCCCTTCTGCGCCGCTTTGAAGCCATATATTTGAGCTTTGACCTTGAAGGATGACCTTGACCTTTCATCACTTAAAATGTGCAGCTCCATAAGAAACACATGCATGCCAAATATCAAGTTGCTATCTGAAGCGACATATATGTTATGAGCATTTTTCGAAACCTAAACGATTGGGTTCATATTGATAAAGAAGTTTGCAAAATATGAAGCAATATGTCAAGGGACATTGAAAATATTTGAGGTGGTACGCAAACTTTAACATAGATATATCAATATTTGCATATTCTAGGTGAAAAAAGGGCCATTATTCTTACAAAATGCTTGATACAGATGTCTGCTCTTGTTAAAAGGGTGTTGTCATGTTGGTAAAGAGTATGCAAAATTATTAAAGCAATATAACAAGGGACATAGAAAATATTTGGGGTGGTACGCAAACTTTAACATTTGCACACTCACGCTAACGTGACGCCGACGCCGGGGTGAGTAGGATAGTTCCACTATATATATTTCATACATAATAGTCGAGCTAAAAAGATTGTGGTTGGTGTTGATGAAAGATCAAAAGCTGTATCAATTAGATAAAAAATAATGAATGCCTTTTTCTGTGCAGTTCTTAGCTGCATCACACGCAAATCAATGACAGAGTGTTGAATCGAAATACAATGTAAATGATCAAATAAAGTCAACTGGCTAGACACGAAAGAATCTGTACATATTTGAAATATGTATACGCACATTCTTAAAAAAAACCTGGTTTAGATTTTGTTTACACATTACAAGTAATTTTATACAGCAATATTCAACACTAGTTCCTCCTTTATAGTGACAATCAAGATGTTGATGTCCGTACGGAAACAGGTATTTTTCGCTGTTGTATGCCTGTTTGTTACTTTTGTTAAATTTGTAAATTCTGTTCAATTTCCAGCCATATCAGAAAGAAGTGATTAGCGCTTATTTCCTATTAATGTTTGTGTTATACTCAACTTAACTCACTTTCCAACTTTCTTCTATGCGGAAGCAGTGATTTTAAGATTCGCGCTTGGAGTTTGTTACATTACCAGCAAAAATAGCCGTTTAAATCCATTTTATTAATTAAAAAAAACTATCAAAGTAAAATAACGGAAAACAGTCTGTATTATTTTACATATACCTATTGTCGTATTGTCCGCGGTCCGACGTCTTTACACCAGTTGTGCTATATCACTACCATCTTAAGTAAGCAAAGAACGTTTTTACATGATTTTCTGTTTTTCAGTGGGACTCAAACCCACAGCAGAGACCCTGATTAACAAACACACTAGGTTGTGCGGTGGTCGAGTGGTAACACTCTGGTCTACCATTCCAGATGTCCCCAGTTCAATTCCCGGCCGGGGCACTGGAAATTTCAGAAATGCTTCAGTGTTTCCCCACCCCACTAGAGATGTACTGGTATGAAAACCCAGGTAATTCTCACGTGTATTGGTGCTATACACTGAGCACGTAAAAGAACCAAGGGATCTATTCGCAAGAGCTTGTATCACAACCGGATCCCTTGTATCCCATACTGTCTCTTCTGCTTGCTGTCTCTTCAGCGAAAACCAAAGGACCCATTAGAATAAGTGGTTGCACTCTTCATGGGATATCCTTGACTGCAAGGTCAAAAGAAATACAACTAGGTCACCATGGTGTAATGGATATGGTGTCTGCCTATCACATCAAAAGGGAGGAGGTCACAAGTTCGATCCAAACATGGGAGTGTGTCTTTAGATTTTTCCCTCCCCAAGACCCCCAAGTACTGGTTCTAGGCCCAGGAAACGGACTCAAAAAGCGTTTTTCAATAAGCCTGTGGCTTTC